>NW_026596101.1:21056000-21091576 GCF_907164565.1 Psammomys obesus
AAGAAAGAAAGAAAGAAAGAAAGAAAGAAAGAAAGAAAGAAAGAAAGATATGTTACTCCATCACTACCAAAATAAACCTTTAGCCTAAGTAAAAATATCCCAGGTGCCAGGCATGGGGACCTCCTTTTGAGTTATTGGTCAGAGGAGTTCCAGAGACTCCCCAAACAAGACAGGATATTGTCATTGTCCCTGGTGCCTTCCAGATGAAGATAATGACTATTGTTGATATCACCACACACTTTTGGACTATACACTTAGAGGAACTGAGCAGGATCTATCTGACCCTGAAGCCTTTTCCCCAAGGGCCCATAAGTGATCATAGTACTGGAAGGTGTTTGTTATTCAAGCTGCCAAGGGAGAAAAGAAATTACTAGTCATACCCAGCGGTAAAACCACAGACCACAACAATGGCTAGAATGACAAGATATCCCAAAAGTTGCAGCAATGGCACTCATATCTTAGGGTTAACCAACAGCTGTCTGACTGGACTTAAGGTCTGCCTCATAGGAAGGGTTGATTCATGTTTGATATTGTAGACCATTCCCCATGCTGGTGAGGCCAGGACCCTAGAAAAGAACCTACTACTGCAACTTTCCTAAACCACCATCATTTCTAACTGAGTCCTAAATACTTATGCCCACAGGTAAGTGTAGCTCACATCCCTCATCAAAGAACCTCTTTTTGCAGCAGACGGAGACCGCTTCAGAAATCCATGACTTGTCAAAATATAGAGAACAACTGATTGCCAGATGCCCAGCCCCGGCTGATCTATCTGCAATATAACCCCTACACCTAAGGCTCAGGAACATCATGAAAGAGAGAGTGGAAAGAGTATAAGAGCCAGAAGACTAGGAAGTCTCCTGTAAGATAGAGGGTTCTCTGTGTGTGACAGAGAAGCTGAACCTATACAACCTCAACAATATGGTTGCCCAAATAATACCTGGAAAATGGCAACAGTAGTGGCTGACATGCCCATGTGTACAGGGGAAATCACACAAAGCTACACACCCCTGGATGAAGAGCTAGAGGCAACTGAAGACTGCTGAGACGGGGATAGTCAGCCTTTCCCCTGGTTATCCATCCATTCCCAAGAGGTCATTCCTAAAACACAGCCACACATGCATGTGCGTGCACTCGAAAACACACACACACACACACACACACACACACACACAAACAACACTAAAGGGACATAGCAGATTGTATTCATAAATCTGTGTACGTGTAATAATAATAATTAATGAATTAATGATTAATGAGGTTCTGAATTTGTGAGAGTGTGTGTGGCAGGCGGCATGAGAGAACTTGGAGGCAGAAAGAGGGAAATTATGTAATTATATGAATTCTCAAAATAAAAACTGGTAAAAAAAAAAAAAAAAAAAAAAAAAGAAAAGAAAATGTGCCACAATTTTACATTTGGTTGTGCATTTTATATTTGGTTAGCTTCTAGTTAGATGCCATGGTAGAGAGTGCTTTGCCTGGATCACCTTTCCACCACCCTTCCAACCTATTGCATGTCTTGATATGCCAAAATCTTTTGAACAACCACTCTTTTCAGAATATGCCTTTTAGTTCTACCTTGTGGTAGAATGGAGACTGGATGTGTGATTTATGCTCTGCCTCCCAGTATCCCACTCAGTGCTGTTCATTTACCTACCGTTTCCATCTCCGTCTGTTTTGAGGAGAGAGAAGAGGGCCATTCTGAACAGCTCCTGCTCTCCCATTTGAGATTCCAAAGACTGGATTTGGAACAACCCAGACTGTCGTGCAGATGATAGCTGAAGGTTGGGTCAGAGGCAGAAGTCAGTGGGAGGAGTTGGCACAGGCTGCCAGGATGCTATGGATATGAGCCAGAAACCTGGTGCCACTTTCCAAAAGGCTTAGGAGCTGCTGATCCAGCTCAACCATATGATTTTCCCTTTGCCGAGGAGGCCGAGACCTATGCTTCCTCAACTAGTATTGTCAGTTCAAGAAACTTCCTGCATCCTCAAGCTGATTTTGGTCATAGAATAATAAATGAAGCATTGCAATGATGTGCCAACTGGTTAATAACATATGTGAGTGACTCTGCCCAGGATTCCATTTAATTTGTGTCAAGTTGGCAATTGCTGAATTAGTTGGAAAAATGCTACATTTTGGACTCAGTTACCAAAACACTCCAAACAGATCTAAATAATATTAGGCTCGGTGCCCCAAACTCCTTACTGATTTCTCACCTTTGTATTGGGTGGCCCTAAAAATACATCTGTGACAGATGAATGAGGAGGGAGGCATTGGAGTAAAAAAAATATATTTTAAATGTCTCCATTAGGCTCTTGTGTCAGTTTTTCTTGCATAATCCCCAAGAAGTGGGAGAGGGAGGAGAACAGAAATGTTTATGGGAGGTAAGGAGAAGAATCTGGGAAATTTGTTTTCTTTTCAAATCAATAAACAATTATGCCACGTTTTTCTGTGTGACTGTAATAGCTCACAAAAATGAATCAAGGATGAAGCTGTTCTGCCTTTTGGAGATACAATTATAATAGCTGTCATTTATCGAGCATTTTCTTTATAACCAGCAGTGCGATAGGGCCTTTGCTGCGCCGTGGGTCAGTGGGTGCTTCGTAAAGACCCACATGCAAATATTTTAGGTTTTGCAAATCAAGAGGAGAAATCAAGCGTGTACCTATTTAAAGAGAAATCAAATTCCCATAGAATTCTGTGAATTAAATTAAAAATACAAAGAGGTCAGCCATATTCTTCTGGAGGGGAGGAAGCGATAAAGGGCACAGAGTTACCCCCCCCCATCATAGATGGCAAACGTTGATCTCTAAAAGTCTCTTGTTGTTCAAGAGCCACCAAAGCAGGTGGTGGGCCAGCTTTGCTCCACAGACTAGAGTTGTATTTACATTATTGCCTGAGAGCAGCTGTAAGGTCTGGTCTAACTGCTTCGCTGTCCTAGAGACCCAGATTTGTTTGGTCCTGCCTTGCCAACTTAGCATGTGGCTTCTTATTTCAAAGTCACTCTGCAGTCACAGTCTTACCAGCTGCCCCCACTGCCACATCTGCAATCCAGGCAGCAAGAAGAAATATGGAGGAAGCTGAATTCACATCCCCTGTCGGAGAAGGAGATTTCCCAAAGTTCCGGCTAATACGGTCTCTTTGCTGGAACATGCACACAGGACTGTCATGTGTTAAAGAGGCTGAGAATGCAGTTGTTTGGTGCAGCTGTTACTCTGCTTGGATAAAAATCCTGTAAGGAAGTAGAAGAGGAAATACTGGGGTAGTAACAGCAGTCCACTCCTATCTGTAGTTTCATTTTCCATGGTTTAAGTTTCCTTGGCCAACTGTGATCTAAAAATATTCAAGGGCAAATCCAGAACTAAACAGTTTATATGTTTTAAACTGTGACTGCTGTGACAACTCTCGTGCTGACTCATGACCTACTTTGTCTTACCAGGCACAAGAATCGTTCCTTTGTCCTATGTGTCCATTCTGTACATGATACGTACCCATTCCTCACTTAGTCACCCTTTTTTGCTATCAAATTGCCATATTACAGTGTTTGTATTCAAGAAATATAGAGGTTTCAAAGACAAGGAAATAGCTCCATCAGTAAAGTTCTTGCATTGCTAGCATGAGAACCTGAGTTTGTCTCCAGAATCCACTTGAAAAAAACAAAATAAATAAACGAAACAAAAACCATCTGGGTACGGTGGCACATCCTTCTAATCCCAGTGCTGGGGAGGGGAAGACAGATCAAACCCTCAGGCTCCCCAACCAGTCAGCCTACTATTTGGTGAATTCTAGGCCACTGAAAGATCCTGTCTCAAAGAAAGGTACTTGAAGAATGACTCCCAAAGTTGTTCTCAGGCTACACACAACACACAAACACACACACACATATAAACTATAATTTGTACTGTCTTAGGTTTTCTAGTGCTGTGATAAAACACCATGACAAAAGCAATTTGGAGAGGAAAGGGTTTATTTCATCTTACAGCTTGTAGCCCATCATGCAGGGAAATCAGGGCAGAAACTCAAGGCAGAAGCCTGGAGGCAGGAACTGATGAAGAGGCCACAGAGGAATGTTGTTTACCAGCTTGATTCTCTTAGCTTTCTGTTTTGTTTTGTTTTCTTATACATACCAGGACCACAACCAGGGGTGACACAACCCAGAGCGGGCTGAGCCTTCCCACATCTATCACCAATCAAGAAAAAGCACTACAGACTTCCTACAGGCCAATCTTACGGAGGCAATTTTTTTTTTCAATTAAGAGTCCTCTTTCCAAGTAGCTATAATTTGTGTCAAACTGACAAAAAACAAAAACAAAAACAAAAAATAGCCAGCACCAATACTATCCATGGTTTCAGACATACATTGGTGGTCCTAGAGCATAGGCCCAGCTTATACACAGAAAATACTGTTACTAGAGTTTTCAGCCATGTATAGTACAGTTAGAACATGAACCTCAGATTGATAACCATCTTCACCAAGGTCTTATGCTAACAGAATAGTATTTAATGAAAGTCTCCCCAGCTCAATCTTCTCTCCTCTCTCCCTCACCTGCCCTCAGGCACAATGGGCAGGTACCCATGCATATTATTAGAAATGAGGTGTTGGCTTGATTTGTACATACCCTGTTCCTTCCAAAGATATTCCCAAGAAACCTGTGAAGGAGATTGAGAACCATCATCCTTCTGTGGAGAGCCCTGGAGAAACAGCTAGAGTTGCTTGAGGGGAAAGCTGAAATGGGGCTTCCCAACTTCCCTAAATATAAAAGTATTCACGATCATCCCAAACCTTTTTCTGCTCACAGGGAAAAGGAGACAAGTACAAATATCAGCGAGCTAGGGCATGCATGTTGAGAATGCTGGCAGACACTGGTCTGCCCAGCCTCCAAATTGCGTGGAAGGAAGGACTTGAGAGTGAGAAAACAGTGACCAGACTTGTGACCTTTCTCAGAGACTCCACTTACTACCGTGCCTTAGAATTTGTCTGGGAAAGTACACATCTTATCTGAAACGGAAAGCCAGAGGGAAGCTGATAGGACTGTCTGTGTTCTTTCTACACATATATATATGCCTATATTTCTGGCCCTTAGAGAGAGCTTTAGGTGCTTGCCAGGTAGCACTGGGTTCTTATTGCACCATCTCCCTACAGTCCTGTGGGGTGCCATCATCATCATTCCACTAGAAGATAAGTAAATAACAGTGTTGAGAACTTACGGAACTTGCCCAAGACCACACAGCTCATAATTGGACTCAAGTTCAGGCAGTTAGAATCAAGTCTTCATTTTCAACTGTACAATTCACAGCTATAATACTTAAGTCACCCTGTGAGATAAAAGCTATAATAGCATTATCAAAAAACATGGGATTATGGTGATTAATTTTTGGCTTGGTAAGAGGGATGGGGGAAGCTTCCAAAAGGTAGTGGCATTTGAGCTGGGCTCAAAGGATGATAAGGGCTGTGTGGGAGGGAAGAACAAAAGGCCACTGAAATAGAGTGTGGCTAGTCAGATGTTTCCTCTAATATACCATAATCATCAGGAAGTAGGCTTGGCAGTTAGGAGATGTGAAATGGATCTTGGGAGCCTGCATCTTTTGGGTTTTTTTTTTTTTTCTCACCTTCCTCTGAGTAGCACAATCAACACTGCTGTTTTCAGTCTAGAGGCCACTCCTCATTTAGCTCTGCACTGTCTCGTCTTTCACGCCAAGATGCAGAAGCAAAGTTCTGGCCAGAAGACAACTTGCACTGAGTACCGAAGGCCTTCCAGGGAACTGCCTGCTCTTCTTCCCACCATATCCAGGACTCCGGTTTGTATAACATGAGCTATGTTTTTATGCGAAGGAATAAAGCTCATAAATAAAAGAGAAGACAAAAGTAGGTTTTCATAATGAGACTCTTGCTTAATCACACCAGCAAGCCAAGGGAAGAGCCATAAAATATTTATCAAACTGTTGCATTAACATTTCCGCCATGCTTGCCTCAGACACTGGAGCTCTCTGGAGAATACAGCTATCCACTACCAAGCGAGAGAAGGAGTCATTTTTGAGACAAAGCACACACTTGTGTGATTGTGAACCTGCATCCAGCCAAAACACTTTCTGAGTCTGTTTTTCACCTAGGAGAGTGTGTTGACTCCTCACAGTCACTGGCAGGGACCCTGCAGGAGTCTCCCGTCTCACCTTGAGACAACTCTTGTGAAGTAGGCCAACAGACCCTTCCGCACATTCAAGCATCTCTGATTTTTTTCCCAAGGCCACTGTGTCTTAAGAATTTTGTTTATGATTAGATTAATGATGGCAAACTGTGGTGATATACAAGTCCTTGATTCCCGCCCCACCCCCACCCCTAAGTTTAAAGAATTCTTCAAATAGCTATGTTTGCCCTCCCCCGAGACTGCAGATTGCATCAGCACATCTAACGGTTGTCCTGTGGTCACCTCCAAATAAGGCATGCCGTACACATCCCAGCTGCCATGAGGTCTCAGGCTGGTCAAGAAATCAATTATTGTGTACTGAAAAGCAATTTCTCGTCTGGAGTCATGACTCCTGTGTTATTTTTAGGCCAACCTTTCATTTATGTGGTACACAGAGCTAGGTTTTTCAAGTGAACTTCTGGAAGGTTCATGGGAGAGAATCAAGAGAGGAGGTAAGTTAGGGAGGAGGGCGAACTGTCTGAACAACTCTGTGACAGCTTGAACAAGGGCTCCAGAGTTCATCCAACAGTTGCTCCCAGCACTGGGAGCTGTTTATATGGATGGCATCTCAGCTTCTTTTCCTGTGCAATTCTTTAATTACAGTGCTCTAAGGATTACATGAAAGAATACACATAAAGCCATTAGTATAATATTTGCTATACAGTTACAATCTAACAAATGATCACTCTTACTACTGTTTTGTAAACTTTTAATTTCAAACCATACGATTTTCCACGTGAATAGGTTTAAGGTGGCTGTTAAAGGATCAAATCATAGAACCAGGAGGTCATATGCCAGAAGCCCCATGATTTCAGGAGGCTGTTGACCGTGGCACTCTGGCTGAAACCTGACTTGGTTTCTTGAAAAGTAAAGTTTTGTTGAGGCACGTTCCTCACTCGTTCGTATTGACGTGGACTTTTTCTGCAAGAGCAGTACAGGATATTCATGATGGAAACAGCATGGCCCACCAAGCCTAATATTTTTACTTCCTGGCCCATACAGAAAAAAGTTGATTGGTCTCTGATCTGATCCAGTAAGATACCCTTGAGCAAAGCAAGACCGTGGAAGAGGGAAATGACTTGCCAGGAAACCCAGAAAGTCTTTAATGATTGCATCTTGTCCTGTGATAATAATAATTGCATCTTCCCCACTGTTGTACCTGCTATGCGCTGGTTTCTCCTAGAAGGTTATACTGAGCACAAGGGGAAAGTACAAGTCACTGTGTGGAGGAAACCATAGCAACAGTGTTCTCAAGCAAACAGATTCAAAGGGTCAGTATCAGGATAAACAGCAATTGCATCCATTCCTGTTGCTGCATCAGCTGAAGTCCCATCCCCATGCTCACTGTTTCCCAGCCTGGACTCCACTACATGGGGAGGCTATATATTTCTAGCTGGACCCTCAAGCATATAATGGGTGTATTTGACCGAGTTTAAATTTTCCTGAGACATAGGTTATGTTAGGAAGTGATTTGCAAAAAGGTCTTTTCCCTTAAGAGCAGCTAGTCAAGCTGATTGTCTCAACATTTTCATTTTATTGTTTCCTATTTGAAACACCTCATTTAACTTTCCCAGGTAGAAAACTAAGGGTGTAGGTTATTTCTGCTTTTTAATTGTTTTGGACTATTTTGGGTTGGTTGAAATGCATCCTTAAACATATTGCTGTAATACCTCCATTGTGTTTTATTAAACTGTGGATATTCACCCGTAAAAAAGTCTCATGAGATGAGCTATAAATCACATCTGTGTGCGTAGTGGAAGGAGACCCCGCCCCTCAGATGTGAATCAGGGCCGAGGGCTATGGATCTCATGCTCACCGGTCTCCAGTGCCTAGAACAGACTATGACACATAGTAGGAACGTAATATTTGTTGAGTATTTGATGACCTAGAATTCAAGGCGTGAATTCGATTTGGCTTGTGTATGTATCCAAATGTAACTGGATTACTATGCAGCCAAGGGAATGAAAGAGCCCTGAGGCAGATCAGAAATAGTAAACTTGAGACTTTAAATCAGGATGAATGGTCACTAGTAAAAGATTACCCACCCCCAGGTGAGGAAGCAAGTCCCCATTTCCTGATCATGTCAATTCATACTTGCCTCCTATCTTGTAAGCCGAGTAAACTTTCTGCTTTCTACCAGATACGTAAAGGAAAGTGTCTCCTAGCACGTCGAAATCTTCCCATTCCTGTCAGGTCTCCCTTGCCTCGGGTTTCATCCTTTGTGCACACTGGTTCAGTGTGAAGGGGTTGATGGAAGCTAGGATGTCTTCCCCCCTGCTGATGAAGAGCCAGTTCAGAGCTCAATGTATTGGTTGGAACACATGGAAATGGTGGCAGAGCAGAAACTGACAAGCTGTTGGGATTCTTTTTTGGCTCTCCTGATACAAAATGGTCCCCCAAAGGACTGTATTAGCAGAGATAGTTTAAATTCATTTTAAATGTTTAAAATTGCTTCTACCTACAAGTCTTAGAGTCAGGGACTTGGAGATGACCAGCTGCTTATAGATTGGGTTACATATTTTGGATGGTTTTGTTTATTGCTTCATTAATGTAAGTGTGTGTGTATGTGTGTTTTATAGGCCAAACATCAGCCTTAGATGCTGTTCCTCAGGAGACCTCCATCTTGGTTTTGTTTATTTGTTTGTTTGGTTGGTTGGTTTATTGGTTGCTTTTTTTTAATTAAATTTTTATTTTTTTTATATTAATTACAGTTTATTTGTTTTGTATCCCAGCTGTAGCCCCATCCCTCATTCCCACCCTCCCTCCCTCATCTCCTTCTATGCCCCTGTCCAAGTCCACGGATAGGGGAGGTCCTCCTCCCCTTCCATCTGACCCTAGCTTATCAGATCTCATCAGGACTGGCTGCATTGTCCTTCTCTGTGGCCTGACAAGGCTGCTCCCCCCTCAAGGGGAGGTGATCAAAGAGCCCACCACTGAGTTTATGTCAGAGACAGTCCCTTTTCCCCTTACTATGGAACCTACTCAGAGACTGAGCTGCCATGGGCTACATCTGAGCATGGGTTCTAGATTATCTAGGTTATATTCATGAATGGTTCTTGATTGGAGTATCAGTCTCAGAAAAGACTCCTGTGCCCAGATTTTTGGTTCTGTTGCTCTCCTTGTGGAGTTCCTGTCCTTTTCAGGTCTTACTGTCTCCCACTTCTTTCATAAGATTCCCTGCATTCTGCCCAAAGTTTGGCTATGAGCCTCAGCATCTGCTTTGATACACTGCTAGGTAGAATCTTTCAGAGTCCCTCTGTTGTAGGCTTCTGTCCTGTTTCCTATTTTCTCCTTCTTCCAATGTCCATCCCATTTGTCTTTCTGAGTGAAGATTGATCATCTTACCCAGAGTCCTCCTTCTTGCTTAGCTTCTTTAGGTGTATAGATTTTAGTATGTTTATCCTATATTATATGTCTAATATCCACTTATAAGTGAGTATATACCATGTGTGTCTTTCTGCTTTTGGGATACCACACTCAGGATGATCTTTTCTAGATCCCACCATTTGCCTGAAAATTTCATGATTTCCTTGTTTTTAATTGCTGAGTAGTATTCCATTGTGTAAATGTACTGCAATTTCTATATCCATTCCCCCATTGAGGGACATCTGTGCTGTTTGTTTTTAAGACAAGATCTTTCTTTGTCTGAGGTTTGTGGATAAGGTTAGTCTGGCCAGCCAGTAAGCCCCAGGGATCTGCCTGTATCTGTCTCCGTTAGGATTGCAAGCATGAACTACCACATCTGGCTTTTTTTTTTTTAGCATGGGTTGTGGGGATCAGATTCAGATGCCCATATTTGTATGGCAGTTGTTTTACTGGCTGAACTTTCTCTTCAGCCATATTAGAGGATCCTGATTGTGTTTCTGCTGAGTATGCACAAAGCAGACAAAGCCCCTATCCATAGGAAGTGACATGTTTAACAGATCACAGGAAGTAAATGCAGGGCATGTCAGATGACTACTTCTGCAGCGCTGTCAAACAGAGGGTGACCACAAAGGCCATGCTGTATGTAGATCCGGAGGTAGCTCAGCATGATGACAGAGGAGGAGTGCCTTGCCTGGAGGCCAGTATGTATGACAAGTGCCCAAGTGTGTCAAGAACAGAATGGAGGACCCTGGGACTTAAAACAAGGGAACTGGAGGAGGGAAGAGGGGAATTCCAGGTTGCGGGAGGGGGAGGGAGAGGGGGGGTTTCACAAGGTGTTTGATCTTACTCCGTGCTAGGAGTTTGTGGGTCTCTCCTAGTGTGCTGCAGAGGTACTGTGGGCAGATTCCTTGGGTGTCTCTAAATTGTTTAGGATCAGCCTAAGCAGACTGTATGGGCACGCAAGTGGAAATTCTGTGCAGCGGACCTGATTCCAGACTCTACTGGACAAGCCTTCTCATACAGTGTTAAAGGGACCTTCCTGTCTTAACAGCAGCACCCCTTTTTAGGCAAGTTCTTATCACCTATCCCCAAAGTGACGCTCAGCAACTGATTGGCAGAGTGCCATGATCTGTTATTTTCCCAGTGTTCTTATTAAGCCTACCCCCCAACCACTAATACTCTCCTGCCTTACCTTGACATCACTCACGCTGATGGACTAATAAAGGAGCAAGGAGCAGTGTGGAAGCTGTAGTTTGTCAGTTTCTTCCATTAGCCCATCTCTAGGCAAGGTAAACCTGGCCTCTGTATGACTTAATAATTCTTCTCTGCCCCCAGGAAAATTTAGAAATGTCTAGAGATGTTTTTGATTATTACACGTCAGGGAAGGAATCAAGTGGGTGGAACGGAAGGTTCTCCTGAATGTCCTGTGATGTGCAGGTCCCTCCCTGAGCAAAGTTATTTCTCCACCTTGTCAGTGGTGCTGAGGTTGAAAAACTCTAATGCCTCTCCTCAAGGATATCCAAAGGTCTATCTATATTTATGGCCCTCGGCCAGACCTAGTATGAGAAGCTTCCTCCCCTAGTTTTCATAACATTTGACAATTGGTGACACTATGCTAGAAAGCCAAATCAGTCCTTGGCAAGATAAGGGAAGTAGTGTGGTGTTGGATGTCCTAGGTTCAATTCTTGCTCAGGAATTTTGAGATCTTGAGCAAATTTAGCCTTTTGTTAAAACCATCTTACCAAGTCACCACCAGAGTTGAAAATCCCCACGTGGGAGTGGTTCATGAACCGGTACTGACACGAGTAATGCCTTCTAGTGAGCAGTCTGGTGTGTGGCAGGAATAGTAATGTTAGGTGATGAATCGTGTTTTCTGTAGGACAATCTCCAGCCTCAGAGTATCCCCGGCAAGACTGGGCCCCGAGATTGGAGACAAGACTTCTGGTGGCTAAATTTAAGCATTTCTACAAGCAACAGGCCAGAGTCAGAATCCCCAGAATCCACACAAATGTTGAATAGATATGAAGATTCGCTCATAATTCCAGCCTTGAAAGGCAGAGCAAGCCAGCTCGTGGCTATAGATATATAGTCCAGTTTTGGATTTGATTAAGAGAAGAGACCTTGCCTTGAAAAGTTTAAAGGTAGAGAAGATTCCTGACACCAACTTTGGGCCCAGACACATGTGAAGACAGAATATATATATGTACACATATCCACATGAAAAGAAAAAATGTAAAGTAAAAGACTCAGACATGGACAACAGAACACTCTATTGTGTGATAGAGCAGATAAAGGTTTCTTGATAGAAGCTTGTGTAATATATGATACATTTATCAGGTCATTTTTCTCTATTTTCTCTATTGCAGATTGAGGCATGCAGCAAGGAGGAACTGTGGTGTGTGTGTGTGTGTGTGAGAGAGAGAGAGAGAGAGAGAGAGAGAGAATTCATTACAGCAGTAGTTCTCAACCTTCCTAATGTTTTTTACCCTTTAATACTGTATTTCCTCATATTGTGGTGACCCCAAGCATAACATCACTTTGCTGCTGTTTCATAACTGTAATTTTGCTGCTTCCATGAACTAATGTAAATGCCTGCTATGCAGGGCATCTGATAAGCGACTCTCCCACCCCCCATGAAGTTACAACACACAGGTTGCAAACCGCTGCTTTCCAGTGAACTTCTCTCAGAAAATCCATGAAGACGCCTGTCTTGAATGCCTACTAGTTAGCAGATTTACTGTTTGTTTGTTTTCCATGAGTTGTTAGTATTTATTTTATTTCCTGGAAAGAGCAAAGATAGTATTTTAGAGATAATAAACCTGGAAAAAAAAGACTAAAAACCTAGTAAACTGTATGGGCTTACATTAAAACATATTTTAAGTTATGGCTTTCTATGAGGGATAGAAAAGAATTTCCCCTAAGAATTAAGTTCACCTCAGTTTTTAGCTTCATGTAAGTTATCTTGCTGGCCAAGGTAATACATTACCTTGACTTCTATAGAGTCTAGTATCATGATTTGACTTGGTTTGCTAAAAAAGAAAAGAATCCATTAGGATGAAAGGTTTGCTGCACTTCACAGGGTGGGGAATCAGAAAGGGGCACTAATGCTTCTCAAAAAGAGGTGCTACCTTAGCACATGAAGGACCAGGTTTTCCAGCTGTGTTTGGCTTGCTGGCCTCATCTTTTACTCCTTTGATGTGAATGGTGATTGATCCATGGCTCTCTCTTGACAGCTCAGGAGGTTAACCTTTCTCTGTTTGTGGTGGGCTTTAATTATTAGCCTACAATTTTGTAAAGAAGTCGATGGATGTCCTGTGTACACAAGCTGGTTACATGTTAACTAACTCTTTGTTCGTTCTGATTGGAAACTTACCAGGCAAAGGAAGCAGTTTTCCTTTGGCATTCAGTAACAAGTATGTATATGTGCGTATATGTATATGTGTGTGCATATATATATATATATATATATATATATATATATATATATTGTGTTTGTAGATATACATATATTGTTTTGTTTTTTCCAATCAGTTGCCACCATTAAATATTTTCCTTGAAATGCATAAAGAGGAGTTAGATGAAATACGATCTGCTAAGGTAGATCATTAGCAGGAAGTTAGTGGGAATGACCTACAAAAACTGACTGATGGTAAGTGAATTGTTTAATTATATGTAAGTGTATGTAATGTGTATGAGAAGGACTGCCTTCCTGACGGGAGAGATACTGTATGTTCAACTGCCACCACAGAAGGCTCAATGAGGACAGTGTCCTCACTGACTTTGAAAATGTTGGCTTTTCATTTTTCATGGCATAGAGTGAGCTTGGGAAGACTGTCCATTTCCTTGAGCAATCTAAGAAAGGAGTGACTGATTTCTTAGTTGATGTTGAGCTGGTGAAAATGACTCCAGACCCATGGTCGCTTTGATCTTTGGATGACTTACAGCCCGTTGTGTTTAGGAAGGTCCTTAAAGAATGAAATTCCTTACTCTGATCCCTATTTAAAGGTCTTTTCTTCAGTAAGAATCATTTTAAGTTGTCAGCCCCATGATAGTCTACATCAGAGAAATTGTTTTGCATAACGTCTTTTAAAACTCAAAGTACTGCTGAAGAAACTAGGAGGAGAAGGTTAATTTTTTTTCATGTCTTGATTATAGACCAAGTGAAGTTCTGACCTCTAATGCTCGCATCTCTTCACTCCTTTTGAAAGGATATCTTATTACAAAAAGAACTTCCTGTCTTACTCTCAATTGCTGCAAATTTTTGCATATTTAAACAATGGATTAAAAAGAATCCACCTACAATTAAAGCCTGATTCAGGATGATACAGGAGGTTATGTGTGATGTAAGACAAAAGGATTGCAAAATCCAGTGCCTCTGGGAATAATAGTCACTTCAGAGTGTCACTTACTCCTTTCAGATCGGAATGCTTAAAGATAATCTGCAGCCTATAAATACACAGAAAGGACATAAAAATAGAGCAGCTCTCTTTTGTGTACATTAAAATGCATGCATAGTGAGAGCTGCAATCATTAAACAATGATCAGACAGCTCGGCCTTATGGAGAAAGGGTCTAGGATAGTAACCAAAAAAAATGAGGAATCGCAGATTCTGGACACCCCTCTGCTAGTAGCTGCTAGCATCATGGCTTTGCATAGGTCACATGACTTGTTTTGGTCTCAGGATCTGCATCTGCGAAACAAGACACTTACATATGTGACATGTGATTTTTAGAGGTGTACAGGTGCTGTGTGTGTGTGTGTGTGTGTGTGTGTGTGTGTGTGCTTGTCTGTGTGTGTAGTTCGGAGGGCAATCTTAGAAGCTCCCCTCTCCCCTTTTTCTTTTTTGATCGTTTCTCTTTTTTCTGGAACTCACCAAGTAGGCTAAGCTGGCTAGCCAGGTACCTTCAGGGAGCTGCCTGTCTCTACCTTCCCATTGCTGGAATTATAAGAATGCACCATATCTAGCTTTTAAAATGTGAATTCTGAGGTCTAACTCAGATCCTAATGCTGGCAAGGCAAGCGCTTCACCGAGATATCTCCTCGGCCTCCAAATATGTAATTTTTACAAAACTCACTTGAACTTGAATCCTGATACCTATATTCCAACCATCCTGTGTATACAGTGCTGAGCCTTTGACTGAATCCATTGAGTACATTATGTGTCCTTCTGCTCTGGGATTCCTTGCTGTGCTGGTCAGTAGAGACTTTTCAGAGCCAAAGAATATATGAAGGGACTTTCTACCAGAAACATAATATGATGAAGGTGGAGGGTAGCACAGGAAAGCTAAACATTTGGCAGTAAATTATTCACACTGAAGAATGCCTCCACCACTCCTGCTTAAATGTCTAATTCAAGCACCCTCAGAGTAGAGCATCACACTAGTTAGAAATAAAACTTTGGGCTGGAGAGATGGCTCAGAGGTTAAGAGTGCTGACTGCTCTTCCAGAGGTCCTGAGTTCAATTCCCAGCAACCACATGGTGACTCACAGCCATCCATAATGAGATCTGGTGTCCTCTTCTGGTACACAGGTGTACATGCAGACAGAACATTGTATACCTAGTAAACAAACAAATAAATAAATCTTCTGGGGTTGGGGATTTAGCTCAGTGGTAGAACATTTGCCTAGCAAGTGCTAGACCCTGGGTTCGGTACTCAGCTATGGGAGAAAAAAAAAAAAGACAAAAGAAATAAACCATCATAGGCTCTCCCTACATCAGACTGTACGTGAAACCCACTGCAAAGCAGAAACCTCTTAGGTGGAGCTCCAGCCTTCTTTGTTTAACAAGCTGTCCACATGCTTCTGTTGTACATTAACATTTGTGTGCTTATGCATGTGTGTTCATGTGAAAGCCCCAGAACGAATTCAGATGTTGTTCCTCAATTGCTCTGAGTCCACCATTAGCCCAGAGGTCACCTGTAGGCAATGCTGGCAGGCCTGGGAACCTCAGACATTGGCCTGTCTCCATCTCCACCAAAGGTACAAATGTATGTGCCACCATGCCTGACTTAATTTGTAAGGTTTCTGGAGACTGAATTCAGGTCCTTGAGCTCCCAGGCAAGCACTTGATCTAATGAGCCATCTCCCCAGGCCTTGTTCTTTAAACTTTTAGAACCACCAGTCTAATAAAACCCAATCACAGACATCATCTCATGGAGAAACTACGAGATCAAAAAGGACCAAAGAGAATTTTATTTTAATGGTGGGATTAGAGGCATGAGAGGAGCTGTGGGTTGGGTCAGGGTTATCTCAGTGGGTCCTTGGAGTCTTTTCCAGTTCTAGAGCTGTTTTGAAAGTGGAACCAAGCTCTCCAAGGTGTGGCTTTGAAACGACAACTTTCCAATGACATTTTCTAGTGAAGGGGAGTATACACCCAAGCGATTTTGCTCTGTGATATTCAGAAGGACCCCAAACAATGAGAATTGTCTAAATGAGTTGTGGGTTACTAAGAGAGAACCTCGTGTTTGCAGAAATAACTGAGTTGAGAGCTTGGACTTTTTCTGATGGCTGGTCGTCTCCTTATGCCTTCCTGTAAACTGGTAGCTCCAAGATCAAATATACATTTCAAATCAGGGATGGTCATCATACAAAAACAACAACAACAAAACTGCTTAGCTGCTACTTCTCCTGAATTTAAATCTTTTGGGGGAATTATCCATCAATGACAAAAGGAAACGCTCTCCTGGTTTTCTCTGTAAAAGAATGATCAGGCAGGATAGTATTAGTAGCTGTCACCTGGCCCACAGCCTTGTTGTCAGCGTGTTGGTGAACACACAGTAACTCTTCCAGGATCTTTTCCTTTAAGTCTTCCGCTATTAGGAGGGCAGCCTCCTAACAGAGCAGTCTACAGCTAGAACATGAGTTTCTGGACATTCCATCTTGAAATAGGAGGAATCAGAGCCTGGGTGGCACAGGCTCATCATTCCAACTATTTGAAGGTACTGATGCAGGAGGATCACAAGCACAAGGCCAGCCTGGATAACCTACTAGATCCCAAAATAAAAATGAGCACAAAGAGGTCAGGGGATGCAGCTAAGTGGTGGAATACTTGCCTGGAATGTGTAAGGTCCCACATTAGTCTCCAAGACAATGAAAAAAATTAAAGCTTTTATTGCCTTGACTCTGAAAATGCCTTTGAACCCAGTGTCTTTCTGTTTGTTCAGGTTTGAGAAACCCAGTAGACTAGGAGAGATGAATTTCTCTCCATGCTCAAGCAACCTTTTGTTTGTGGATCAGAGACACACAGTAGAAGTTTTGGTGGGACAGTTTAAGGTATCAGAGTTGGACTTCTCTTTTGAAGCATGCTTTAGAATGTGAAGAGGGAGATGACAACATGATCTACCCGGTGACAACTTTTTCTCTTAGAAAATCGACTTGAAATTAGATTGTGCTTCATGCCTCTTAACAACTATAAATCACCCCATTAAAATCATGTGACCAGATAACCTAACTCCGCCTTCATCAGGGTAGATGTCAGTGTTAGAGGGTATATTAAGCATACAGATGAAGATGTAACAGCCTAGGATTAAAGGATTCACTGTATGTTCTTATTTACTGCGGCATATTGGCTGCACAGTCTCTGTATCATAGCCACGATTATTAGCTACACAGTTACCTCTTCCATTTTGAAACCATGAGCTGCTTGATCCAGGGACCCTGCCTTGTTCCTCCTGCATGCTGAAAATCAAGTAAAGCCTAGCTTGCGCTAAGTTTTACTTTGCTAAAGGCAAGAAACCGATCAGCTCTAAATACAGCCCACTGCCCAATGCACACACCAGTCTTTCTTTCTCTGCTAGGTTGACCAGTGTTTCCCCTTTTATTGTCATTACCTGGTAGCCACATTAGTCGACATCAGAATGTCCAGCACATGTCTCCTAAAACCCAGCATGATTAAATGTCAACCCTAGTTAGGGAGAGCTCTCTTCTACAATGTGACTTGATAATTAATCCTGACATTTTCAAGTGGTAAACTAATTACTTTAGCAGTGACTACATGACTCCTTTCTGCCAGCCAGTGCATCTCATCTCTTCCCAGAAAAAAAATGATAAAGCAAAAATATGAATACAAATTGGAACATATTGGTAAGGGTTTCCCTGTTAGGACTGAGACCCCATGATTTCTAGCTTTGATTACTAGTGGTGGCACAAATTTTTTTCACTGAATTAGTTCAGAATTCTGCATTTCCCCTGTGCCTGCAGGCCTTTTATTTTCATCAAACATAGGTGCTGTAGGGCTTTAGTTAATGAAGGTCAACTATCAAGGTCAAAGTACTTCAACTTTTGAAATGCTAGAAGTGTTGCTCAGAGTCCCTGCCATGATACCATGCAAATTAATGCTACGGGATTCTCTGTCTTCTTTGTGGTTTTGTACCCACTAGACAGGTGATAGGGCCTCCCTTTAAGATGACATCTTCCTTTTTTCATAATGTGGCTGGCACATGTTATATTACTCCAATTGTGAGATGACAGAACATGGATGATATAGAAAGAACACTTTTAGGACAATAAAAGTGCAAGATACTTTTAGGTGGAAAATTATGGAGGTTATTTAGAACAGAAGGCAAAGCCAAATAATGCAGAATTCATAGAGGAATGAAAAAAGCCATTGCTGCCTAGCTTTATGTTAACATAACAGGAGCTATAGACATTTGTGAAGAGGGAACCTAAATGTAGGCCTAAGGTTATTGTGTATGCTGACTTCTGTACCTCCCCACTATATCTGGTTGTAATCCTTGTTCTGAGACTCCCCAGTCTCAGTGTTGTATAAACACTGTCCCCCCCATTATCCCCTGATATGCCACTAAAGCAGCTACAGCCACTTACTGAGCAGGAAAGAGAATCAGGCTAGACTTTCTGCCAGCCAAGGGAGGAGGAGTTAGAGGAGGAAGTATGGGGTTGAGTCAGAAGAGAGGTCCAGGTGACACCAGGAGAGGCGCTGGAGCAAAGAAAGCTACAAAGTGCAAGTATCTCTGGGATATACTGTGGGAGGAAACCAGATAAGCTTAGAGGGTTAAGAATAGAATAGTAAGTGCTCAGTTATTGTATTGTGAAGCTTATTGTTAAATATAAGCGTCTCAATTATTTGTATGACAGCCAAGTTAAGAGAGAAACCAAGAAACAAGCAGAGTTTTGTAAAAATAACTTTAACACCTGAAAAGAAATGCCCACACCAGATTGGCCTACGTGCAAGCCTGTGATGCATTTTCCTGATAGATTTTTAATATGCGAGGACTGTGGTGGTTTGAGTGAGAGAGGTCCCCATAGGCTCATATATTTGAATGCTTAATCCCTACTTGGTGGAGCTCCGGGGAGGATATGGAGGTGTGGCTTTGTTGAAGAAAATGTGTCACGGGGGTAGACTCTGAGGCTACAAAAGACTAGTGCCATTCCCAGTGTGAACTTCGTGCAATTCCTGTCACCATGCTTTCGTCTTGGCATTATATACTCTGATCTTCTGAAAGTGTAAGCTCAATTAAACTATTTATTTTGTAAGTTGTCTTTCCTCTCCAAGTTGCTTGTGTTATGGTATTTTATCACAGCAATAGAAACCCTAATTAAAACAGTGTGCTCATGGTCAACGTCTCCACTTATGAGCCTCAGTTTACTTGCATGTGAAATGAGGTGATTAAATTTGGTATCTACCAACATCTCTTTTTCACAGTTGTCATAGTGATAGCTGTTGTTACTCTACTTACTGTGTGTCAGTACTTTGTTCAGAGCTCCATCTGAATTATCTCATCTGTTTTTTTCCAGAGGATTTGACCACATTTTATACTGAAAGGTTCAAAGAGGCTGAATAGCTATTTTTCCCAAAGGCCAATAAAGGACTGAGCTGAGATTTCTATTCTGATACATTTCAAACCAGAATTGTTACTCTTCTTTCCTCCTGTGTGGCCCTCAAAGAGGCTTAGGGAGGACAGAAAGTAGGATTCTGAACTGATTGTAGACCAGTGGTTCCTTGCATGGATGATTCTGTTCCTGAAAGGACATTGTCAGTTTTTGAAGGCATCATTAGTTTGGGGCTTGGGGAAAGATTCACTAGGAACACCTGATGTGTAGAGGCCAGAGATGATACTGGACACTGCAACTAGGGCACATGCTGCTCGGTGACTATCATATCATTAGGTGATGTTGTCACTGTGCTAATAGCAAAGTGTAGTTATTCTAATGGCCTTGAGTCCCTAGGTGGTAGAATCTTATGGAATCACTGTCATATATGTGATCTAGCGTTGAGTAATGCATCATTGTCCCATGTTTGACTGTATTTGGCACAGGTGCTGATAAAACACACACACACACAAACCCTTGCATAAATTATCTGTAATATCAATGTAGGGATGTTCAAGGCTTCATCTAGCAGGAGGCAACTCACTAAAACTCAGTATCACTATGACCCATAGATAACAAATTTAAAAAGGCAGCCTTACGAATGACGTCCCTGCTTTTAATTTTTTGCATTAAAGCTCATCAAGTCTAATCCTCTCCAAATATCATGACATTTAAGCCCCATGGGCTTTGATACAAGACAGACCTGCATTCAAACTTCTGTATCACTTTCTGTTTTCTTTTCGGACATTCTTTACTTCTCTAAGCCTTGCGCTTTTCATTCTGCAAATGGAGATGTTCATTTCTGAGCTTGGGATGGCGAGGCTATTCCAAATGTTCAGTTCATCATCACAGCCTTTATTCCGTAGTGTCTGTTTTTCCTTATGTAAGTCCATCAGTCCAACTATGCTTCTTTTCCACAAGGTTGGCATGCCCTTGTCTCTGTTGTTAATGCTGTGGGCAGCAGACTGCCTTGTGCAACCTTCTACTTGGTGGTTTAAGCATGCAGAAGCTGGAGTTGGTGAAATCTTCTGAAAGCAAAGCCTCTTTAGGGATGGGGAAATCGCTCATTTGTTAAAGCCCTTGCTATATCTGACCGGAACCTGAGCCCAACTCCCAGAACCCACATAAAAAGCTAAGTATGGTGCCACACAATTGTAATCCCAGCACTGGGAAGATGAAAACAAGGGAAGCAGACACAGGCGACTCCTCAGGGGCTCGCTCCCTGCTCAGATAGCCTAGGTTAATGGACAAGTTCCAGGTTATGGAGAGACCCTGCTTCAAAAACCAAAGAGGATGATATCCTGAGGAATGACAGCCAAGATTGACCTCTGACCTTCGTGTGCATCATTCACACCACACACATGCACACACACAGACACACAAGAAAGAAGATGGAGAGAGAAAGAGAGATACTGCTAGAAAGTAATAACTGCAAGCATGGGAAGAGGGTGAAAGAGTCCAGGAATACTGGCCCATAGCCAAGGCATCTGCTGAAGGGGCTCTCGGAGTTGGCTAGTTTTATTGGAGAATAAATTGTTACTGTATAATATAAATGGAAAATTAACTTGTGTAACCCATCAGAATCTCCATGAGTCTTTGTGAAATATACCACCCAGATAAGCTGAGGAATTATGCATTTTCTTTTGAAAGAACATTTCTGGCTTGGGGAAATGTGGGGATGGGGGAAAGGGTGCACTTTGAACAAAGGGAGCAGGGGGAGTCTTGGGGAGGACTCTGCACTATGCAAGGAGCCCTGAACACAGGGTTGTGTTGGATATTTCTCCATTAATTTCTGCATCTTCAGTTGAAGAGCAGTTAGACTGCTAAGAAAATTACACAGCTGTGGTGTTATACATCTTTAATCTCAGCACACTGGAAGCAGAGGCAGGCAGGCCTCTCTGAGTTTGAGGCCAGCCTAGTCTACAGTCTACATAGTGATTTCTGAGCCAGGCTACATAGAGAGACCCTTCCTAGACAATGTACACACACACACACACACACACACAGAGAGAGAGAGAGAGAGAGAGAGAGAGAGAGAGAACTCCAAAACAAACAAAAAAAGAAAATGGCAGAAGATATGCCCCTTTCCTTCTTAAGGACAAGTATTTAGGGCACATTATATTTATTTGTCTGGGCCATCTAGAAATTGGGAGTCAAGGAAAGTAAGAATCAAGGTGGGAAGTTTCAAGTAAGAGCCCTGATTGTACTCACTGCTTGCGGAAGTGAGAAAGGATGGTTAGAAGGTGTGCTAGTTAGTTGTTTGTTTGCCAACCTGACACAAACTGTAGTCATCTAGGAAGAGGGACCCTCAACTAAGAAAGGACCTCTAGCAGTCTAATTGATCTGTAAGCAGTCTGTGGGACATTTTCCTGACTAATGATTAGGGTAGGAGGGCCTGGTCCACTGTGGTGGTGCCACCCTGAGCAGGTGATCCTGGGAAGTAGAAGAAAGACAGCTGAAAGAGACCCTGGGGAGCAAGCCAGGAAGCAGGGTTCCTCTGTGGGTTTTGCTTCACTAACTGCTCCAGGTTCCCAATCTGCTTGGGTTCCTGCCTTGGCTACCGTCAGTGGTAGCTCATGATCAGGATGTGTTAGACACATAAACCCTTTCATCTTGGAGTTGGTTTCAGACATGGTACTTATCACAGAAACGGGAAGCAAGCTATGGTAGAAGGCACAGCTGATCCTCATGCTTTCCAACGAATGTTCAGCCATTCTGATCCAAGGCACATGTATGCAGGGAGTTCTCTCCATAGCCTTTCTTTTGTAGGATGTGGCGTGGACACTGAAGGACCAGTGTGATGGAATCTGTTTAGATTCATGGTTAGACACCTAATATAGGGAAAAACAGAAATAAGCCTCTCTCTGCTTTTGCCAATGCTACAGGCCTCCTTTTCCAGGCTGTTACTATAGTACCTTGTACTAGTATCCCATCAGACATAAAAGACAAAAGACATAAAAGAGGGATGAAAGTTTTTTGCAGTTGGATACAAGAGGCAGCAGCTTCTTGGAGGATCCATTTCTTGGTCAAGTAACAACAGGAAGGGCAGATCAGGAGTGGACCCTCATTCCTGAATTTCAAACCAGGCCATCCCTTCTCGCCAGTCTGGAGGCTCAGTGTTTTGGTCTAAGAAATAAATATCAAGCAGACAGATTAGCAGACAAGCTGGTCACATTCATTACATACTGAGGGTCACACAAGAAAGAAAGAAGTTTATTTGCCTTCTTTATAGGGAAGATGGAGTTGAGCAAGTATGTGATTCTAGCAAAACGAATGAATCCTCAAGAGAGTAGGTAAGCGATTATCTGATTGAGGAGTCAATTTCTAGTCTCCTCTCCTAAGGTAGGTTAATGTTCCTATCATAAAGGTGGATTTTTCTTTAATTTTTATTTTATTTTTATTAATTACAGTTTATTCCCTTTGAAGGATGGATTTTTAGAAACATTGCCATGGATGCTTTTTATGATAAGCAGCTTTCTCTGGAGAGCCTGGCTTAGTCAAAGGAAGCCCAGAGTCAGTCCTTACTGCAACCTACAAGTTCTCAGATGCCCTCAGCGTAAAGCCAACATCATACCAAGGCAGCTGTCCTAGCTGTCCTGGGGAGAATATTTCCTGGATTCCTTCCTGCTGCTAAGTTAGAGATGAATGATGTTCTGTCATGAGAGCTGGTGAAAAGCTAAAAAAAAAAAAAAAAAAAAAAAAAAAACAAAACAAAACAAAACAAAAAAACAGGTGTGAACATCTAGCATATGCATGCTCAAAAATACATATATGGTGAAAAACTAAAATACACAGGTGTGAACATACAGCATATGCATGATCAAAAAACGCATCTGGATGTACATGCATTTGTGTGGCTGCAGTATGTGCACAAGGACAAGAAGTATCACAGGAAGCTCTCATCTCCTCTGTTGTTTGGAACCAAAGACTTTGGTGCTGTAGAAAACCAGGGACTGTGTCTCTGGCTGAAAGAAAACTACTCAGTTTAGGTGATAGCTGCTTCTTGGGAACCTGAGTTCCTCAGGGCCAAATACTGTGGTGACTTTTTATTTATTGCTCTTTAAAAATATTTAAGAGAAGCCATTGTTTAGGGGGCCAGCAAGGCAGCTTAACAGGTAGAGGCTCTTTGAGCCAAGCCTAGTGACCTGAGCTAGGTCACAGCAACCCACATTTTGACGGAGAGAGGTGACTTCTGCAAGTTGTCTTCTGACTTCCACAGCCAGCTATCACATGCCTCTCCTTAAATATAGGCATGATTATAAGAAAATTATTTAGACATGAAGTCTACTAACTATAATTTGCAGACAAAGCTCACCCTACCCCAGCCTGCTTTGATAAAATGTTATTGGGATACAGTTGCCATATTGTTTGTGCTGGCGGATCCTCATTATTGGTTTGACTGGATTTAAAATTACCATGGAAACATACCTCTGTGTGTGAGGATATTTCTAGGAAGGGGACATTTTTACCTAAGTATGGTTAGAACCACTTCATGGGCCTGAGTCCTAGCCTGAATGGAAGGAGAGAGAAAAACTGAACATCAGCATTCATCTCTTTCTGCTTCCTGACTACAAAAACAGCTACCTCATGCTTTTCCCACAGTGACGGACTGTATCCCCTCAAACTACAAACCAAAACAAGCCTCTCCTACCTTAGGTTTCTTTCATGAGACAGTTTATCATAGCAATGAGATGAGTAACCAACAAACTGTCCATGCCTAGGACAGCTTTCACTCCATAGCAGAGCTGAGTGAGCTATTGTGACAACCTGAATGACCCAGGCCATATGGCCTTCAACACCTCACACACCTACTTCTTAACACTTGCATCACAGTTTTTGACATCTAGTGTAAATCCAGTAAGACTTAAATGTGGGTCACATTTCATGTGGAAGGCAGCAGCTGGTCATACTGAGCCCTTCAGTGGCTCCTTTATCCAATCCTGTCTTTGCTCCTCCTCCTCCTCTTCTTCCTTCTCTCTCGCTAATGGTGGTTATATGCAGAATTCCTTGAGGACATGCACAGACTCCAGTGGCTCATTCCCACGCCTAGAAGGCAGATTCAGAAGGTCTGAGAGGAGGGGAAGCCTGTAAATCCGAATTTTCAACAGGGGACCTGCTGATGGTGCTGACCGAGATCAGGTGTTCCATGCTGTAGGGGAGAGCTCCCTGCACCTGGCCAGGAAAGCAGATGACTTGGCCAGAGAAGATGAATTAACTCTACAGAACCCTTGGGACAGACTTATTGAGATGTTTCAGCTCACACTGGGACTTTAGGCAAGGAATTCATGGCTCCCCAGCGTCCTCCAAAGTTCCTTGATTTCCTCAATTTTAATTGTATTCTATGGGCTCTTTCCAAACCCAACTTCATTTGGCTTGCAAAAAGGCTGTCTAACTTCAGTGTTTCCCATTATTGGAGCTATGAACATGAGTTATAGCTGTTAATCCCTCATTCACAATAAGCACAATGAACCTGACCATTAGTTCTTTGGGACTTGTTCTCTGAGAGTATGTCTTGGCTTGTCCAATCTCTTTATTCTGTGGTTGTCCATACCAGGTGTCTCTTACATCATGATCAGCACAAACCTAATAAGGAAAGAGTTCAGATTTAACAGACTAAGTGGATATTTTAAGAATAGGAATAAAGAGAAGTAAGAGGAAATGAGTTTAAAATTTAGATGAGTGCTTACACTAACTTCTTAATGTCCATGACCTTATCTATAATAAATGAGACTATAGGTATAAGTCTGAAGGGTTAAATTAGATGCTTTGTATGCAGTAAATGTCACCTATAAACCAGGCTTATAACTCCTTTTCTTCTTCTGTGTCCTTGTGGCCTGAATTGCTAGCAATCATCTTAGTTACCTAGAGATTCCCAAAAGACTGTGGGCTTGAGGATACCTGTGGATAATACCCGGTGGCTAAAATTGAGCTTTGCGGTGGTTCTGTCCAAGACACTCCTGTTTTCCCTGGAGTAAAATTTTTTCTCTACTATATCCCATTGCCCCTATGTGTCTTCTCTTATTCCAGCTAGCTGAACTCCCTCACTGTAGCCTTTTTGGGGCCAGACTCCTAACAGCCCTTCCCACTGCAAACCTCATTGTGATGAGTTTAGTGGAGAAAAATCTGCTAAGCCCCTATCCCCAGTAGGGCTTTGCTATGTGCGCCCTTTAAGGGAAGACAAATGTGGCTCTTGGTGATGAGTCACAGGCTGTTGTTACCTTGCTGTATGTGGAGCTGTCTGTGAAGTTCACACCAGGCCCCTTCAGAGAAGGTGCTAAATAATTCACCCAAACAGCCTGCCCTTACATCTGTCCTAGCCTGTCCCCTGATGACCTCAAGGGTGTATTTCTAAGTTCCTACCAGCTGTATGATGGTGTCTGGGGGTGGGGGAAGGCAGGAAGGTGAACAGGCTGAGCATGGAGCTTATCCTTGCTCTCAGGAATTCTCCAGGTTCCAGAGTAGATAGTGTGATTGGTGTGTACTGATGGCTTCTTGAGTCTAAGGACACCAGATGCTATGTTTAGACTCAAGCAGTATAAACATTTATTAAGCAGCCACCGTGTGCTGGACAATTTACCTTCCTTATCTTATAACCTGTCAAGTCCACAAGGCAGAGACGGTTTAATGGGCACAGAGAAGAAACATGACATGTCCCACTCCATACTTCCGGTAAGAGGAAGAGCCAGAACTGGCCCTAGATCATGTGACCAGTACCTGTGATCAAGGGTTCCTGGCATCTGGGGACACTTTTGGCTTTTATAAACTGTGGCTATCTTGGTGATTTATGCTCTGATACATTAGTCCTAATGCTACCAACTTCTCTAGATGGAAGTATATTTGTGATGCATGTTAAGCCCTTTCTACTGCTCATTTTAATTGTTCTGCTTTATATTTTGACCTGATCACCTACTGATCAAAGTGGTGACTAGAAGACCTTTTTCAAAATAATGTCTCATCCCAGCAACTTCCTGTGTGGAGGGAAGATGTGCATTATTAAACAGAATTCCAGGAATCTCTTGTAGGGCTCAATTTAGCCTGGGACTGAACAGTGTGAAACACAGACTCAGAGGAGGAGCTGGGTACACCAGGAAGGATGTACCAACAAGGGGTAGGCCAGGAGCATTTAGTTTCTCAATTTTAAGAGTATAACTTATGCACACTAAAACATGAGAAATCTTCCCTTTCAGCTACTCTCACTAGATGCACTTGCCTACCTTAGTTGGTGGGCAGGTAATTATAGCCCCTAATACTCATGCAAGTTTCTGGGTATATCTATCTGATACTGTACAGGGTGCTTTGTAAACATACTAAGGTTATCAACCATTGTCTGTACGTTTAGAGACGAGGTATCTTCAGAGCAAAAATAGTAATCAAAATTTTCTCTCTCTCGTGCACATGTGGACAGGCACACGCACAGAGTGAGAGTGGGAAGTAGGGGCGAGACCAGGCCGGGAATAGACATATACTTTTCGATTCTAATAAGAAAGCTAGTTCCATTATAGCAGGATTTTGTTTCAAACAAAAATAAATTATTTACCTCCTGCAGCAAGCTATTTATAGCTGTAAAGGAGCAGATAAGGTTAAAAAGAAAAAGGCAGACTCCAAGGCAGCAGGTTGGAAGATGCGGGTGCCGTAGCAGCTGCACTTCTTATTCTTTTTTTTCTCCGTCAGTCAGCAACCTGATAACTCCATAGGTGTGACAGTCTCACCATGCTATAATCAAAACAAAAATAAGCTATGCAGTCCCTCGCATCAGCTTCTGAGAAGGTGCTGCATCCTCCAAGGCCTCCCTGGGACAAGGTCCTCACCTCATCAGTGACCGGCACTAGCCTGACAGTCTGCTGAGCAGCCTGCGTCACTCCACCCTCATCCTGTACAAGGTAATGGCCCCAGAGGATAATAAGTCCAGCGCCCTCATTAAAGCAGCTGATGTCAGCGTGGAACCTCGGTGGCCTGGCTTGTTGGCAGAGGCTCTTGCCAGTGTCAGATTGGGGGCCTCATCTGCAACTGGGTTAGAGGACATAGGCCTGGTCCAGCACCTGGAGTTTTGCCTGCAGGCAATCCTGCCCCCCTCCTGAGGAGGAGAAAGTAGAAGCTGGAAAGAAATATCTGAGAGTCTGATGTCACGGGCTTTGGTGGTTTTGACTAAACCTCTCTTGTCAGTGTGTTCAATAAAAAGCCAAACCTGTTTTGTTTTGTGTTTTCAGTTATGTGGAAATGAAGGGATGTGGTTGTTTGTTATTTTCATCACTGAGTGTTACTAGGGAAACTGAGGTTCCGTCTTGAAGTGCTTGGTCTCATTAATTAAAGGACTTAGAAATAGACCCAGAAGGCCATGACAATTTTATTAGAGCGTAAGAGAAAAGCAGCACAGGTTAGGTGAAAACCTCCACAGCTGCCAGGAAGAGATCGAGAAAAAAAACAATGTAAGTATTTAGGTTAGGTATGGAGGAGAAATAGAGACCACCTTTAGGAAAGAAAAGGTTCTCCCAAGAATAGAAGCGGGCTCCTGAGCTGAGAAAAGAGCCCGAAGGTTTTTATTGGTTCTTTGAGAATTTCACACCATACACCCACTGCAGTCCCACTCATCTCCCCTTCTCCCCTTCTCCCACCCTCCACTCTTCCAACCTCCCTCCCACCGCCTGCCAACAATGAGAAAAAGAAAGACTCACTGTGGAAGCTGTCGGGTATCGCAATGTGTCCCCACAGTATACCCTTCTGTCCACGCTTCTTTGCTCGCAAATGTTCATTGCAACGGCTTGTTGGTCTGATACGAGGCCTCTAGCTTCTTCTACTCTGTCAATACTGGAACGTTACTGGGACTCCTCTCCAATATCCTGTTGTATAGCCCTGTAACATGGAGATCCTGTAGTTTGGGATCTGCTCAGCCCCTTCACGCACTCGAACAATTCATCAATGGGATATATTTTGGAGTGAGCCAATTCAAAGCTCTGGATCTGAGCCTGAAAGGTATCTGAGCTGGTCAGCTTGCTAGCTTTCCCACTCTCGTGCCTACAGAGGGGCTCACCAGCAACCCCCTCTTTCAGGGACAGTTCTACGTGGCTACCCAGGTGAGGTGCAAGGCCTGTTCTCCTGAGTGCTATAACTGGTGAGAGACATGGCCCGTTCTCCTACATCATGACCTCGGGGCCAGCTCTCCTACTTGCCATAGATGGCCAGGGACAAGGGAGGAGACGAGTATGTCTCCCTCATCCATGCCACTGCCCAGCAGACAAGAGGCAGGCCCAGCTCTCCCATACTCATGCCCTTGGGGCCAGCTTACCTGCAACTCCCACATCCAGGGCCAACTGCTGTGCTGCCCAGGAGAGGTGCATGGTCTGTCCTCCCAAGCGTTGCAGCAGGTGAGGGGCAGGGACAGCTTTCCCACTCTGATGACCAGCTCTCCTATGTGCCATAGGTGGCAAGGGATGAGAGGGGATCACTTATCCCTTGCCCATGTCACTGTATAGCAGACAAGTGGCAGGGCCAGCTCTCTCATGCTCATGCACTCAGGGCTGGATCAACGTCCCTTGCCACCAGGGTTAACTCTACAGTGCTGCCCAGACGAGGTGTATCACCTGCTATTCTGAGTGCTGCAGCTGGTGAGGGGCAGGGACAGCTCTCCTGCTCTCATACTTCCAGGGCCAGGTCTCCCACAATGCTCAGGAGAGGGGTGGGACCAGTTCTGCTTAGTTGATGCTCAAACATCAACATGTTTCTGGGCAGCAGCCCAGACCAGGGACATCTGGCCTGGCCTTTGATGGTAACAGACCCCTGCTGCTTCAGGGTCATGTATCCAGACATGCCCCACTGGCAGCACAGGCTAGGACCTCACCACGGTCTCAGGTGGCATCACTGGCTATTCACATCAGGCTGTTCCTCACAATCCTTAAGTTTCCCATTCTGCCTCTCTTCATTCTTACGTTTCTCTTTTTCTTCCATTCTTCACCACTTACTTGTTCCTCTTAGTGGTGCCCAGAGTCTCTGAGTGTCTGAGGTTGCCTCAGGAGTGGTCTCAGGAGTCCTATGCCCAACTCATGCATTATGGCACCAGGGAGGAGTCATGTATAGCATGGTCTGCCTCTCTCCCAGGCCTGTGCAGTGTCCAACTGCAGGCTAGCTTTCTGTCTAGTCCTGTGGCACCTCTCAGGGGGTCATCTCCAGCTTACTGCTCACCTGGCCCCCCCATGTGAGGTTCATTTTCTTGGGTTCATTCCTGCCCGGGCCCTCAATCCCAGGCAGGGTTCTTCTAGTCTCTGACTTGCCCCCCCCCCCAATCCTGGGAACGATCAGGAGCTGTATGATGCTGGACTGGTGGTCAACTTAGACTTGCTTTTTTTCAGGGAGTGTTAGACTAATAATCATTCAGATGTTTGTAAGTCAGAACACTGAGCATAGACATAGTGTCTCTCTTCTCTGTCACCTCCTGACACACATGTGACACAGCAGCCACACCTGCAATGCCTCTAGGGTCAGGCCTGAAGTGTCTTTGATACCCACTCCCTCCCCACTTGAACAGTCTGGGACTGTTTATCCCATATATTCCTTGGATGATGTCAAGGTAAGGAAGGCTCCCAATCTTCATCTGAAAACTGCCTTCACTTATCGGTTCATCTTGATGTAGCTCTTTTTCTGTTCCTACTCTGTCACATGAAGACATCATCAGCTATTAGTCTTACAGCCAGCCATAAACTAGGCTGTGGTTATTCATCCATTTATTTAGCTAATCATTATGAAAGGCCTGTTAACAGAGCAGAGATGAGTATAGAGAGCAGACCCTGAAATTGATGGGTTCTTGTGGCTCTTTACAATGAATTGTACAAAAACTCATCTATCGTTACAGGATAGGAGTTAGTTCATTAAGGGGAAGGAACAGAGTGGTCTAAAGGTGTGCTATGTCTCCCCTGTGTCCTGACTCCAAGAGGGCAAGAAGAGCTGAGGTCTCTCATGGCCTTTTGGGTATTGTTAGCATAGTACCCACCTCTCCCAAGTTTGTATGACACAGCTTTTCCAGGCATGTTCCCTTGGATGAATGAAGCTCAGATGGTAAGGGCTGCCTGTCTCTGTTTGTCTCTGGATCTTCCTCTGTTCCTCTGTTTTCCTGCTTCAGGACTACTGTGGGTCCTGGTGAAAAGACCAGGCCTGACCCCCTCCCCGCAAGTCCCAGGAACTAGGCCATAGGTCACCAATCCCAGGAATGAGAAAGCCATAAAATTACCCAAGGAATAGGCTGGAAGTAACCACAAGAACGGGAAGGTATCTTATCTGAGGGTGGGGCATCTGTGCTGGGCAGCCCACCAACCTAACATTCCTAATGTTAGTTAGGCAATCACTTTGTAACAAGCTTGCCCTTGCTGAATATCATCCAATCATGTAATTGCTAAGCTGGGAATTCCGGGTTCTTGCTCAAGCCCCAAATAAAAACCCTGCCATGTAGCTGCTCCTGGCTCTTCTCTCTAATCCACTGGATTTATCTCTCCCCCTCTTGCTCTTTGTTTTTGCATATGTGGTCCGGCTGTTGGTGGCCTTTGGGGACCTTAAGGTCTGGGCACAACACTGGCTCTGAGAATAGAAGGCTGGGTGGAACTGACGGACATTCTATACTGAGATATAAAGCAGAATAAGTGAGTAAAACACATTAATGCTTAGTGAGCACCGGGTTTAGCTTTCAGAGTGGCAGTGGGAGGAAAACGGTGGACCCTTTGATTGACAAAACAATAATTTGCTAAAAAGCACATTAATACATATTTAAAAGCAATCATTTAAGGCTCCTGGAAGATTTCCTAATGTCATGAAGCCTGGTGGTAAAACATCTAATCAAGAAAACCTACCAAATTGTGCAAAGTGATACTTTGTGGCATTTGAACTATGACTGCTCACCTTCATTTTCTCTTCTTACACAGATCAGTGTAATAGAAACTATACTCTGTATACAGTCAAGAACAGACATCTAGAGCTATTGTTTCATTTTGGGAGGGACAGCTTTAAAGATGGAAAACACCCTGCCCTTGCAAAGGAGCCTGTCTTTCATCAGATCAAAGTTTTAGGCAGTTTATTGCAAAAGGTATTGTCAAGAACAATAGAACAATCAGCTAGCCATGAGTACTAGCTAACAGATAGCTGTGAAACCAATAAATACAGACCAGCCCAGTTGCCCAAGCATTCTGTGTTCACGTTGTCTGCCAACCACCACTGCAGGAGAAACAACTTAATTTAACTTCCATAACCAGTCACTAAACAAAAATAAAGAAACTATGGAAAGGGGGGAGGTGGGGTTGCAGTCAGAATTATCACAGTGTTCTATGTAAAATGTCCATTTCAACGAAATATCTTCAATTTTTAGAATATTTTGAGAATTTCCAATATAAGTACTGTATTTACATCATTTTCACTGCTTCTGTCCCCACACCAACTCTTCCTATGTCCCTCTCAAATTTATGACTTCTTTAATTATTATTGTGTTACACCACACAGAGAGAGAGAGAGAGAGACAGAGATAGAGATAAAGCCATTTATTGTTGCTCATCTGTATGATGTGTATAGGACTGACCCCTTTGGATTGAATAATCTATTAGAGGCTTACCCCTGGAGAAGACTGATGCCCCATCACTCAGCAGCCATTTAATCCCCTATAGCTTTTCTTTTAGGGATGACACTGTGAGATTCCTCCTATTCATGCTGGCATGTCAGCTGGTATTGACATCGTGCAGGTTTCATTTGGCAACTATATTGGTTACCCCAAGATATAAGTACTGCTGTTGTATCCTTGGGACATCCTGCCCCAGTAGCCATCACTGTACTTTGTACACTTTACTGCTATCTGAGGTCACTGACTGCATTTCTCCCTTGGCACCTGGCACAGCACCTTTGGATAATATGAGAGCTAGTCCTTGGGGAGGAGGCATAGGGGTCAGTTCTAGCTTGATTCCTCCAAATCCTGTGTCCAAAGCGTGTAGTATATCCAGCAGTAGGATCCTGCCTTCAGTATCTGTAAGGCAAGAAAGGGCTATGATAACAGCCTATATTGTTTGGGGAGTCTCTTGGACATCCCTGACCAAAACCTCAAAGTATGGTTTTCCTCTGACTGGCACTGGGGTTTTTGTTGATAAGTCTATGGTTCTCAGAGGAATATTGCCACCAAAGTACTGTAATCTTATTTAAACTATCTATATATCTATCCATCTATTCACGTATGTATATAGACACGCTTTACATGCATGTAATTCTAAGTAGACATAAAATAATGTCTTTGGTAGCGTTTTTTTATCCCTCTTCCCTCGCCCAAAAGCATTATTTCCCCAAATGGTGTACTTCATTAATATATAATAAATATACACATGTAGTTTATATGTCTATATAGATAGGAGTAAATATACATGTATGTATTTTAAGTATACATAAATTAATGATTCTCTATGGCTTTTTTCAATCATCTATAGAGTTCTTTATTCCTCCTGCCTTGCTTTCTCTATATGTTGTCTTCTTTTCCTTCTCACTAGTTAAAGTCCCTCCATTTTTTCCCATTTCCCCCTTCATAGCACCTATGCCCTTCTACCCCCCCCAGAGCTTTTTCTAACACACACACACACACACACACACACACACACACACACACACACACACACTCACACAATCACTTTTTTTGTTTGTTTCTGAGCTGTTTGGTTCTTCTACACTCACATATAAAGAGTCAGCCCTAGGATCCGCAAAGAAGACAGAAAATGACAGCATTTGTCTTAAGAGTTGCTTTACTCAGTATGATATTTTCTAGTTCCGTCCATTTATCTGGACATTTCTTGATTTTATTCTTTTCTGCTGATGAGTTGGATTCCACTGTGTGAATGTATGTACCACGTCTCTATCACCAGTTTCACCAGTTGAAGGACATCTGGGTTTTTATATTGTATAGCTATTGTGAGAGGAGCTGTAATTAACATGGCTGAGCACTGTGGAGTAGGCTATTGAGTTGGGGGGGGGGCACATGCTAATGAGTGGTATAGCTAGGTCATATGGTAGAACAACTTTTAGCTCTGAGAATTCTCCACACTGATTTCTGGAGTAACTATGCCGGTCTGCGGTCCCACCAACAGTCATTGAAGGTTCCCCTTCCCCCACATCCTCGCCAGTGTTTGTTATCTGCTGTTTCCTTGATCTTGCCCGTTCTAACTAGGGTAAGATAACATTTCAAAGTAATCTTAATTTTCATCTCCCTGACTTCTGACGTTGTTGAACACTTTAAAAGGTCTTTCTTAGCCATTATTTTTCCTTTTGAGAATTCTCCTTTTAGATATGTAGCCCATTTTTTTTAATTAGATTTTTTTTTTACTCTTTGGTTGTTGTCGTTGTTGTTCATGATCTTATTCTGTTATTTCTGTTAATACTATAAATATTAACCTCTACCAGATGTATAGCTGACAAAGATTCTCTCCCACTCTCTAGCCTTCCTCTCCACTGACTTGATTTCTGTCTTTGCTTTTCTGTTTTATGAAGATGATTTTTTTCAGGTTTTCCTGAGCAAATAGAATCTTATTCACAAAGTCCATTCCTGCACATATAGTACTGCCTTTGTTTTCTTCTCGAAGTTCCAGTGTTTCAGATTTTCCACTGAGGTCTTTGGCCCATTTGGAATTGATTTCTGTGTTTGGTGATAGGTATAAGTCTAATTTCTTTTTTGTTGCTGTTGTTGTTGTTTTTAATTTTTATTTTTTATATTAATTACAGTTTATTTACTTTGTATCCTAGCTGTAGCCCTCTCCCTCATTCCCTCCCAATTCCACCCTCCCTCCCTCATCTCTTCCCTCCCTCTTTCTAAGACCACTGATAGGGGAGGTTCTCCTCCCCTTCCATCTGACCCTAGCTTATCAGGTCTCATCAGGACTGGCTGTATTGTCCTCCTCTGGGGCCTAGCAAGGCTGCTCCTCCCTCGGGAGTGGGGGAGGTCAAAGAGCCCACCACTAAGTTCATGTCAAAGACAGTCCCTGTTCCCCTTACTAGGGAAACCCACTTGGATGCTAAGCTGCCATGGGCTACGTCTGAACAGGGGTTCTAGGTTATATCCATGAATGGTTCTTGGTTGGAGTATCAGTCTCAGAAAAGACCCCTGTGCCCACAGATATATTTGGTCCTTGTGGCGTTCCTGTCCTCTCCAGGTCTTACTAACTCCCCCTTCTTTCATAAGATTCCCTGCACTCTGCCCAAAGTTTGGCTATGAGTCTCAGCATCTGCTTTGATACACTATTAGGTAGAGTCTTTCAGAGGCTCTCTATAATAGGCTCCTGTTCTGTTTCTTGTTTTCTCCTACTTTCAATGTCCATCCCATTTGCCTTTCTAAGTGAGGGTTGATCATCTTACGCCAGGACCTCCTTCTTGTTTAGCTTCTTCAGGTGTACAGATTTTAGTATGTTTATCCTATCTTATAGGTCTAGTATCCACTTATAAGTGAGTATATACTGTGTGTGTCTTTGCTTCTGGGATACCACACTCAGGATGATCTCTTCTAGATCCCACCATTTGCCTGAAAATTTCATGATTTTCTTGTTTTTAATTGCTGAGTAATATTCCATTGTGTAAATGCACCACAATTTCTGTATCCATTCCTCTGCTGAGGGACATCTGGGTTATTTCCAGGTTCTGGCTATCACAATTTCATTCTACTTATGAACATCCACTTTCCCAAGTAGCATTTTTTTTGAAGATGTCTTCCTCTTCTCCAGAGTGTCTTTTTAGCCTGTTTGTCACTATCTCATATCTATAAGTAGAACAATCATATCTGAGTCATCCATTTTGCTCCGTTGATCTACATGTCTGTTTCATTGCAGTCCCATGGTTTTAATACTTGAGCTTTGTAATGTAGCTTAAACTCTGGAATGGTAGTACTTCTGGCATTGTTCCTTTTGCTCTGGATTACTGTAGCTATCTGCACTCTTTCGGGATTCCATTTGAAGTTTAGGAAGCTCTTTTTATTCTGTGAAGAATATCATGCAGTTTGATTGGGATTTCCTTGAATCTTTAAATTGATTTGGATAGAATGTTCGTTTTCATACTGTTGATTCTACCATTTCACAGGCATGGGAGGTCTTTCCATCTTTAATGTCTTCCTCAATCTTTTTCTTCAAAAATTCATTTTCATTGTAGAGGTCTTTGACCACCTTTTATTTATTTATTTATTTATTTATTTATTTATTTATTTATTTATTT
>NW_026596101.1:21091586-21135354 GCF_907164565.1 Psammomys obesus
TTTATTTATTTATTTATTTATTTATTTATTTATTTATTTATTTATTTATTTGAGGTTATTGTAAATGGGAATGTTTCCAAGATCTCTTTCTCACTGTGCTTGTCATTGGTATATAGAAAGGATACTTAGTATTTTTGTTTCTTGGTTGGTTGGTTGGTTTTCAAAACAACATTCCTCTGTGTTAGTACTAGCTGTCCTGGAACTCACTTTGTAGACCAGGCTGGTCTTGACCTCAAAAATGTTCTTACTGCTGTCACATGAGTGCTGGGAAAAAAGGTGTGCACCACCACTACCCAGCTTTGGCTACAGATTTTTGCAAGCTGGTTTTGTACTCTGTCACTCTTCTGAAAATGTTGATTATTTCTAAAAATTTCTTTCTTAAGACTGCTTTCAATATATCCTAGAAGTGTGTCATTATGTTTTCATTATTTATTATTCATTATTATTTATTCATTATTTTTATTATTCATTATTATGTTTTCCTCTGTAGGTGTCTGTTAGGTCGATTTGTTACAAGATGTCATTTAATTCTGAAGAGGCTTATAACCAGCCAAAGTACTGCAAGTAATCGTTTAATGCTCAGCCATAAGTGGGAGGCTGAGCCACCCCCTCAAAGACCCAGGGACTCTGCCAGTAGGGGGAGCAGGAAGAATAGAAGGGGCTCAATAGACAAAAGCAATATATATATAAATGTCATAATAAAATCCATCATTATACAATTATGTGTAATTAATATGGGTTCATCCATTGTTGAGGTTAACATCTTCACGATTCTTAACCTTTCAGTAATGCCAGCAGATGGAGAACAACGTCTCTTTTAGGGAATACTTCATTTCCAAACCGTAAAATTATACTATGCAATGTTGAATGAATGAAATTCTGATATAAGCTACAACATAGATAATTTTTAAAAATCCATTATACTAAAGAAAAATAATTCACAAAGGTTTGCATATGATAAATTTTATTTAAATGAAATGTGCAAAGTAGGAATATTTGGATATACAAAGTAGATTAATGTTTAGCTAAGTCCAAGATAGTGAGGTCACTAGGGAGCAACTTATTAAAGAGTTTGTTTGTAGCTCACTTAAAGTTCTAAAGTTAGCTCATGGAAAAAAGTTGTGAACATACTAGAACTATGTAGTGATGCACTTCCAATGTGTAACTTGCATGGTATATAAAATATGTCTCGACAAAATTGTCTTAAGAGAATATCAAAGGGAAAAAGTCAGAAAAGTGTTGGGAGTATTAGGGAAGTGGGGGCCATTATTCTCACAAAGGATGAAAAGGCCTCATGGGCTGATGGTTGGATTTGAAAAGTTGACAGTGAGCCATGCTACTGTCTACAAAACAGACCATTTATTTCAGAGGAAGAACAAATGCAAAAGCTTGAGGGAGGGGCCACAAGCCTGGCATGTTCAAGACCCAATATTTAGATTATAAAAAGGCAGAGAGCAGCAGGAGAGAGTGTTAGGGGAGTGTATGGCCTCGATCCACAAGGGCACCTTTTACAAAAGCAGAATTGGTGGATTTTGTGCAGAAGCCTGTACAATCCAGTCTCCCAAAGAGACTCACACAGAGGTGCCATTGTGTGAACAGCCTAAAGAAAGAGAGGTGGTAATCGACCAAGAGAAAGGCTGAGTTCATGATCACCTGGATCTCCATACAGGAGAGGCATGGAAGTGGCTTGGACTGCAGTGATAACAACAGAAGCAGGGGCTGGCGAGGTGGCTCAGAGGTTAAGAGCACTGACTGTTCTTCCAAAGGCTCTGAGTTCAATTCCCAGCAACCACATAGTGGCTCATAACCATCTATAATGAGTTATGATGCCCTCTTCCGGTGTGCAGGCAGAATACTATATAAATAATAAATAAACAAATCTTAAAAAAAAAAAAAAACAATAGAAATGAAGAAAGATGTTGGACAGAGCTGATATCTAACTCAGTAGAATTAGGTAAGAGCCAGAAAATGTCTGGTGTTCAAAACAAGATTAGTAAATGTCTTAATTTTGGTAAGCCATAAGGTAGTTGTTGGAAACTATTCAACTTTGTTGTAGCATGAATATGGATACCTAACAGAAATACATATGTAGATAACAATGTAAAATGCAAAATATTTATACTATCTAAAGAGAAACCAAAATATGTGTAGATACCAATGTAGACACATGGATGGTATGATTTTGTTCTAGCATTTATGAGAAGACATGAAGCAAACTATTTTTGGCTTTTAAGGTATAGATTTTCCCTCTTATGACTTACAAGCTGAAGGGTAAGTGTAAGATATATATATAGAAAGGTGATCTCAAAGGAATTTGCTCTTTTTTCATTGTGATGATGAAGTTGCTAATATAACTGGACTTTCTTCGGGCCACTCATTCCAGAAAGTTTTTATTATTTATGAAAGCTTGGCCTTAGCTTAGGCTTGTTCCCAACTAGCTCTTATAACTTAAATTAACCTGTTCATATTAATCTCTGTCCTGCCATGTGGTTCATTACCTTTCCTCAGTCCTGCCACCTGTTTCTTCCTTTGTGTCTGGCTGGTGTCTTCTCCCACCTCAGGTGCCTTCCTCAAGCTCCTGTCTCTGCTGGAAGTCCCGCCTATCCTATCCTGCCTCAGCAATTGGCCATTCCACTCTTTATTAGACCAATCAGAAGATGAGGGAAGTGTATGTTTGCAAAATATGATGCAGGTGCTGAGCCAAAGTCAGACAGCACCCAGCTATCTGGTGGGACAGAATTAACAATTGAATATACAGAGACAACCTTCACATAGTGTACAAAAAGGTTACCCCAACAGCCAATATTTCAAAGCACAAACTAAAGCAGGTATGTGGGGATATTGATACAAACATAGTAACTGAGAAGCCTTTGACATCTACATTTAGATATGTTGGGGATATGTGAGCCTAGAGTTGATGGCAATAGTTTGGTCCTAACTCACTAGTATCAAGACAGAAGTTATAACCATAGACCAGATCTAAGTAGTGAATGAGAATAAGGAAAGTACAAGTCCCACAGCTGAGCCCAGCTGGGAGTTCTTTAGCACAGAGCTGTCAAGGAGACAAGGACAAGCAAGGGAGAGACCAAAGAGTTAGAGCCACAGGAGACTGTGGCATCTACCTTTTATTTTTTTTCCTCACTCCACAAAATTTTTCAGAGTACAGTAATCATTGAGCTGCTATTGCAGAAGTAACCCCAAATGCCCTCCAATTTCTAGAGAGCAGAGATTGTCAACCATTTCCTCCTCAGCAAGTATTCACCAGTTGTCAGGCCGCAAGGCACCAGGTGCTTAGAATAGAGTAGTAAACAGCAATAATAAAGATATAGTATCTCCTCCAAATAGCATAGAGTTTAGATAGAGTAGCATTAATTATATAATTATTGGTGTCTTAATTGCTTTTCTATTACCGTGAAGAGACACCGTGACCAAGACACCATACTTAGAAGAAAGAGTTTATTGGGGCTTACAGTTCCAGAGGCTTAGAGTCCATCATGAGGAGCGAGACAGCAGGCATGGTACTGGAACAGCAGCTGAGAGCTTACATCCTTATCCACAAGTAGGAGGCAGAAAGAGAAAGCTAACTGGGAATAATGTGGGCTTTTGAAAACTCAAAGCTCACTCCCAGGGACATACCCCCTCCAACAAAGTCATACCTCCTAATCCTTCCCAACAATTCCACCAGCATCGGACTAAGTATTCAACTGTATAAGCCTATGGTGGCCATTCTCATCCGACCACCACAATTGGTATTAATGGAGTATCACCACCACTGAAAATGAAAGGCTATGACATAGAATTAGAACTTCAAAGGAAAGAGCTCCTGCCTCTGAGAGAAACCCTATGTATTCTCTTTGTACAAAGCAATCCACCATTTAGAGGAACAGAGAATATTCTGTGCCCTGTGGTTTCTTAAGAAATTATTTTCAACATATTATACTTGGAGTATTATGATAACCCCTGGGCTTTGAAAGTTGTGAAGCTTGAATTAAAGGAAGGACCATAGGTATTATAATGACCCAGGAATAGATCTCAGTTATGGATCCTTGTTCCATTCGTATAGTCTGTATGGCACATGATGGTAAAGGTACATTTTTACGTGAGGACTAAGTGGCATCATGTGCATAGAGCACCTGGCACTCAGGTCCTTCTTGTTCCTCGTGAACGACTGTGTTGGGCTGTCCATCTGTGACTTTTCCTCTTCCGGAATAATTTCTCCAGGGAAGATCTTTGCTGTCCACTCGCTACTTTGGGAGGCAGATAGTTTTTCCAGTCTTTTTTTTTTTCCAAGGATATTTTATATTTTACCATAGTTCTCTCAAGAGAAGTGTCTCTTTGTAGCTGCCTTTGGAAAGTACTAGAAAACCAAAGCACCCTATTCAGTAAAGCAGCATTATTCTCCTCCAAAGAAATCCAGGTTTATACTAAGCAGATCGAAGGAACCAGTAATCCAAAAAGCTTCCAGAGTAAATGCAGCTATTTTTTTCTTAATTAAAAACCTATTTATTAGCACACCATGCTAATTTAGTGATATGTTAATGAAAATGTGCAGCAGTAAGCCTGCTTAAACCATTGACACAATTTTTAACGTTTTGGAGTGAGGATTTAGTAGTCTTTTATTTTGATATGCACAGTAAAGCTTGTCCATATCTCATATTTTAATTAATATAATTAAAATAGGATAAAAGCCAATGTTAAAATTGTATGCATTTCATTATTGGGATCAAGGCTAATTAAAGTATATGAAATGTGGCAATTCCTAAGATGATAAGAAAGTACAGAGAAAGTACAGAATATTGTTTTTCTGAATTTAAAATGTGGCAGGTGGTTTTTCATAGGATTTAGAAATGTCAGTGATCTGTGGAGTATTCATAACATGTTTATATATATACACATATATATATACATGTATATATATATATATATATGTGTATATATACATATATACATGGACAAAAAAAAAGGCCTGGGGAGGAGGCCTTTATCATCAAAAATTTTATCATGTGTTGTAGCAACAATCCTTTCCATGTCTTTCTTTAAAAAACAAGTGAAAAAAAAAAACAAAAAAAAAAATGATACCATTTGACATATAAACTAGTCTTCAAGACCCCTGTCTAGTACCTTTGTATAGCCTTGTGTAACCTCTGTGTAGCCTTGATTGTCTAAGAACTTACTCTGGGGATCAAGCTGGCCTCAAACTCGGAGATCTGCCCGCCTCTGCCTCCCGAGTGCTGGGGTCAAAGGCTTGTGCTACCACCACCAGGCTCATATAACCATTCTTAAGCTTAGAATGGTAGCAGGCTGTCTTTTGTAGGTGGAGAAGCTGAAGTCGTTACCATGAATATGCATCCGGTAGGCGAGAGAGCCAGACTTCATCCAGATCATGTTTTTAGGCTCTTGCTAAGATGTTAGGAACCTGAACTGGAAAAGTGGTTGGAAGCCATTGAGGATGTCTCTCCTGAGCACTTCCTTCTGAGATGCTAGCACCACCTCTGTGGGTACCTTCTACCTCTGCCTCCACAGCAGAAAGGCCACATTCTTCAAACATGTGTTCCTTGTAAGGTAGCTTGGTGTAGAGACTGTTGCTTGAATGATAGTAAAAAGTCAGAATATATGTTTTTATTGTCTCCCTGTAGCACGTGCTGCTATGATCCCAAGTATTCATTTGGAACTACCCAATGAATAAAGATTTTTTTTTCACATGCTAAACATCTCCTTGTTTTATGACATCCTTGTTTGAATAGATTGTGGGGTTTAAATATCTTTACACAGCAAAAATGAAAGTTGATATGTGATGTGCCTTACAGAGAGATGTTTTTATTATCTACGTTTCCTCTTCTTCTGGTACATACACTTCTCAGCCTTCTTGCCGAGATGAAGTCATCCAACTGGTTTGATCAATCAAAGTGATATTATTCATCTCCAAGCTGAGTCACATGGAAGCCTATTCATTTCTCACTTCTTGTGTTGTTGGAACATGGAAATTACAGGTTGAAATCAGAGACACAACAGGGGACTGGGACAGATTCCTGAGTCACAGCTTGGAGTGGCGGTCTCGACAAAGCCTATGTTCCCTGCCCCACTTCCCGGAGTCAGCCTTGCCTGAATGAGGAATCAATGTTTCCTGTGTTAATCCACAGAAATCCGAGATTGTTTATTATGCTATAACCTGGTCTGTCCCTATTAATAGACAATTCTTTGTTATCATTCCCACCCTTATTTACTTACTGGATTTTGATGCCTAAATGTCAGAAAACTTCCAGAACAGAAGTTTTCTGTTCTGAAGTGTGCACGCGCTCGCACGTGCACACACACACACACACACACACACACACACACACACACATACACATACACACACACACACACAGAATACACACTTGTGGAAAAAATGAAGTTAAACGATTCTTATTAGATGAGTGGTTTGAAGCCTTGGTCATGTCTCTTAGCAGTAATTAGGATTTCACAAAAGGTTCTGACCTTAACCAGCAATGATGGTCTTTATCTTTTTTAATTTGTCCAAAAAGGAAAATACCATCATCTCTCTAAGTGGTCCATACCAGTCCTTATCTCAGTACTCAGAAGTCTTACTTAGGTTCGTTGTAAGTTCATCCCTTCATATTTGATACCTTTGGGAATGGAGATTAAAAATTGCTCATTACACCCTTCCTCATAAAACCTTCTTCTAGGCTGTCATGGTCCTTGTCACCACATACCTTCTTTTCTCTAAGCTAACCAGCTAACCAGAAAGAATCAGATAGCCTTTCCTTGTAATTACCTAATAAGGTTCTAATCAATGCCAGCTGGAGTCTAGCGATGACTTGCTTCTCCAGCGGGTGGAGTGGTCTCTTTGTTACCTGCCATTGTTAACACTGGTGCTGCCCTGTATCCTTCACCCATGTTTCCAAGCTTCCTAATTTTCTATTTATTAGTGCCTTTTTTAATGTTAGTGCTTTTTCCTCCTGCCTAGATACCCTCCCTAGCTACTAAAATTTGACCTTGGCAATTTCAGCAGAATTTTTTTTTCTATTTATAGCTTCTAAATTTCATATCATGTTTAGGGTAGGCCTTCTTCATAGAAAATTGTTTCCAAAAAAAAAAAAAAAGCAAAAATTGCTTTGACCTGAAGCATAAATCACTTCACAGTTTACCTGATCCTTTTTTTTTTTTTTAAATCACATTTGGCACAATCTTCTCTCCTTTCCCTATATGGTATTGTCACTTCTGCAATTTTCCATTTTCCAGGCTAAATGCAAAGTTCTAAATGGCAGCTTCTGCACCCATTTTACTGGCCTTTAATGGATTCTTGATGGGTTTGCATGCCCTGTGCACATATTGCCTGTTCTCTCCCTCTGCCCATGAAGTGTGCTTCCATCAATGTAGAGTTTTCCTCTGTTTTTAGACGTACAATCCACACAATATGAGTTTGTCAGTAAACCAGGCCTCCAAACTTTCCCAGGTAGTTTTTCAATGATCTTGTTGAATACCTAAAGGCATATTTTCAAAAACTCCTCAACAGAATGGTCTCTGGACTGAAGAGCATCACCATAAGGAATTATCTATCTGTAGACCATTACTTTAACAGTCTGTGCATTTCTGATTCATAGATGTCCTGCTTCCTCCATACACTGAGCTTTGGAATGCTCCTCTGGACTGGAGCTAGCTCTCCTAAAACAGGCTACACAGGCCCTTTTATAACACACATCATATCCTGCTCTGAAGGCTTATTTCATCATCTTCATTTTTCATTACAAAGCTCTTTTAAGGCTGTACCCATATCCGTCTTGGCCACCATAGCATCCCTAGGAACTAACAAGTGGAAGGAGCTCACGTAATGTATTTGATCCCAAGCGCCACAAAATAGTGAGCAGATAGATGAAATATGCCTCCCAGAAATATACAGAAATATGCCTCCCAGAAATAACACCGGCATAAGAGAAAAAAATTGATGATTTTTCAACTCCCTAATAACGCAAAAGAGCCTTAACTTTGAATTTTGAATTTCAGTCTTTTCCAAAGACAGTGGCAGGTGGTTTGGTACTCTCTTGAGTGTAGCTGGCTGTGGCAGTGAGTTCTAGTTCCGAGGCAGTCTCATGGTCAAAAGAAGAAACTCTGCTACTCTGAGTGTGCCACATTAGGCAGCTGCCATGCTTGGTAGGTCAGGTGTTTCAGAAGCATTGAAACTTACATTTCTCTGGCTTATTAGGAGCCACCTCACTGTGTGTGAAGGAGAGTCTTTGATTGTTTTATCTCAATTATACTTTCAGAAGTGAAAATGTCTCCCTCTTAGTGTCAATCAGTTTTTGGTTTGTGTTTTTTGTTGTTGTTGTTTTGTTTTGTTTGCTTTTATTTTGTTTTATGCTTTCTTATGTGGTTTTTGGGTTGTTGTTTTTTTTTTTTTTTTGAGTCAAAGGTATTTGTGTTAGAGCATATAGTATAGGGCATGTGAGAAGCTTACCTACATTAGGTGGAACTTTGTGGGTTTACCCTTGAGAGTGGGAATGATTTTAAAGCCTTTAAGTCAGTCAGTTAAATAGACTGTACCAAAGTTAGTGATGATAACATGATTTCTTCTACGAACACCTAACATTGTCAAGTGTGTAGGCTCAATGTAAAATATTTCACATTAATTTCTCTTAATTTCCCCCAACAGCTCTATGAAGATAGGCACTGTTAGCATCCTGTGTTACAGGTGGGAGCCCTGGGCTTACAGACTGTCAGTATTAGTCAGTGATGGAGGGCTTACCTAGCATGTGCAAGGCCCACCCAGAGCCTATCACTAACAGCAAGAGAGTCTCAGGCTTCAAATCAGAGATCTAGGACGGACCCCAGAGCATCCATTCGGAACTCCATTCCATAGTTTACTACCAATTCCATTCATATTACCAGTTCTTATGAAATCTGTAGCCTTGTGTCAAATCTGCTCCAGCTGAGGGTGAATCTCTTGTCACTTTCTACATTCCAATTTCCCTCTTTATTGTTAATTACGTGTGAATCACGTCTCATTGTGTCATGTAGTAAGGCTGATAAGGTGAGAGTGTGGTGTGCCCTTCTTCACCTGGCAAAACTGGGCCATAAGCAACTTAAAAGAGTTGTCCCTAGGGTTGCCCAGGCCTATGGTTGGATGTCACCACTTCCGCTGGGCCATTGGTGGCCCCAGGTTATTTTGTTAACTGACCTTTTGAAGGATCCTGAGGGTTTGCACCTCCATCTGACTCCCTCCATACGTGGAGTTCGATGCAATGAGGACCTAAAACAGAGTGTGTCTCATATTTCATTCCTCTGGGTAAAAAGTTATTCCAGGTCCCATGTTGTTAATCATAAAGGTCTTCTGTGAACCATAAAAAAACCTTCTGGAAGAAATGATTAAGCATTATTAATACAATTATGTATAACAAAAGACGTAATTTACCTTCTCAACATCCAACAAAGAAATTCATTTGAAGCTCCAGAAGCTCCAGCTGAAAGGGCAGGGCTCATCCCAGTGGGCTCTCTGGCAGAGGTGGGGTGGGGGCGAGGATCTGCGCTGGCTGCTTTGTCCTCGGGGATCTCCGCGCATGGAGGGCTGGGTCTTGCTCAGCCTCTGCAGCTGACATCCCTACCTCCTCTCGTGCACTCCTGTGCACATGCTCACCCTCACACACCAGTTGCCCATCGCGCTTCCTTGTCTGAGGCTCCGGGTCCAGACTGCTGGTTTATAGCTACTGTTTACCTGGCCTGGTGGCCAATGGGGAACAAAGAAAGAAGATTAACTGAAGGCAATAGGAGATGACAATGGAGAAAAATATTCAGAAAAGCATGGCAACCCTGATAGATTAAACAGCTAGGTAAAATTTTCTTACTTTATTGAAAAGACCAGAAATTATCATTACTTACTAGAGTAAATGGTATTTTGCTCACTGTCACCATAGTTGACCGTTCTGCATTTGTATTTCTATTACTGCACTTTGGTACACAAACTCGGTAAGGGCAGAGACTATGGAGATGCTCAGCCCCAATAGTCCATGTAGCATAAAGTATGTGTCTATTAAACATGGGGCTTGGGAGGTGGCTCAGGTCGTGATGTGCTTGTCTTCAGGATTGAGGACCTAAGCCCCAGCTCCAGAACCCATGGAAAAAAGTCAGGCCTGGAGGACCCTAGCACTGGGAAGGTGGAGACAGATAGACCATAAGATTCCTTAACGAGCCAGGCTAGTCTACTTGGTGTGTTCCAGGCCAGAGAGAAACCCTGTTACCAAAAACACCTGAGGAGCAGTCGCAAAGATTATTCTCTGACCTCCACATGCATACATATGTGCAATCACTCAGCCTCCACACACACACACACACACACACACACACTCACATACACGTAAATGTTTATTTTATGAGGGAATGGTACACATTAAGATCTCGTGGATTAAATTACTTGTCCAAGATCACTTAGCTACCAGGAGCTAAAGCCGGAATCTAAACCCTAGTGTTTCAACTCTGGAGTCCTTTCCTGCCCCCTTCTTTTGCTTCTGATTATTTGAACAGCTTCTTGTGGCACTGGAAGATAGAGAGTTGAAGGTGTTTAGAGATGTTCCAGTCTATGGTCCAGCAGTGGCAATTTCTGGCTCAAACCTGCTGAAGTCCTAGGGGCCATGGGAACAAGCCTCTCTCCATTCTGCCGGTTTTCTGACCTGTATGGAAGCCGCAGGGACAAGTGCCCTCTATGTGCCCTGGGGGTCCTCGGACACTCCTTCCACGTGGTTGTCTGTGTACTCACTTGAAATTAGAGTAAGGGGTCAGCAACTATATGTGTCCAATTCACATCCCGATCTAGTGGTGAAAGCTGAGTACATTTTATTCCAGGGTTCATAAAATCTCAAAGGTGGCTTCATCTGGGGCAGTAAACAGGGCTAACGCCATGGAATGAAAATTGAAGAGGGGAAAAAAATATATAAGTACAGCATTTGAAGTTTCAGCATAGCCAGAAATAGAGAGGGGAGAGATGAGGTGGTGAGAGAAAAGGGGAGAAGGGGAATGAGGAAGGGGAGAGAGGGGTTGGGAAGGAGGAAAAAGGAAGAGAAGGAGAATATTTCATTCTGTTTGTAGGGCTGGTACAGTTTCTGATCTGAACCAGCACCCAGGCTATAACTGTGCCCAGTTAAGATCTCCGGTATGTTGCTTTTAAAAAGAAGGTGGGGGCGAACAGCCATGTGTCTTTCAATCCTCTCTGAGATGTGATTTTTTTTTTTCTTCCCTGCTCCTTTGGAGGCTGCGTAGCTGGGCCTTTGCATTAGTAAACACCCACCCCCAACACTTTTGTTTGGGGATTATTGATTTGGAAGGCGAGGCTAATTTACATGTAAATAAATCTCAACCCTGGGCGGCCAGACTGGGACGTCCAGATGCTGTGACTGACTTGCTGACATCACAGCCTCATTAGCATGCGGAGGATGCAGGCATTGGAACTGGGAACAGCGACTTCTCCAGCTCTGCCAGGCGCTCCGTGACAGTTATTATTATTTTTTGGATGAGCTGCACATTTCCTGGTTCAGTGGCCCGGGCTTTGCGAGCAGCTGACTGGTCTCCCGGGTCTGGCTCAGGATCAGCTGATGACGCAGAGACTGGGGTCTGTGACTTCCTTCAGATAACCGTGAAGTCGGCGAGTTTAGAGGAAAGGGGTTCTTGAGAAGACCGTTCCAGGGCTCAGGCAGGCCTAGAACAAGGGCACGAGTGGCACTCTTTGGCACCGGTCCATCTCCAGCAGGGTCCGCTCTTAGGGAGGACGTTCCCTCGGAGGGAATGCAAAAGCAGAGCGGCTTGGGTTTGAGCCTGCTGCCTGCCTTAGGAAGGGCTCAGATTTGCAGAGACTCAGTCAGGGAGATGTTTGGGTTGCCTGGAGTCCTGCTTGCATTTTCTGATACCAGCTCCATGGGAAAGTGAACTGGGGCAACTGACCAGATCAAGACTCCTGTGCTGGCTTCTTCTGAAGCTTCCCGCCTCATCCTCTAGGAGGTGAGTAAGAAACTGTTAATTCCCAAAGCAAGCAGGAATGTGTTTTGCAGTCAGGAAGAGAAAGGGTCTAGGGTCTGTGAGGAAGATGTTATCTCTAAGGCCAGGAGGCGGTATTGGTGGTCTGGAACCCTTTGCCTTTTCTTTGCTTATTAGAAAGTTCAAATCCAAAGTGATACGGCACAGGTATGCGGCATCCTCAAATCTTGGCGCTTAAGAAATAGTGTTTCTCTGAAAGTGGCCCTTTCTTAATAACAGCAGCAGAGGGTCTTAAAAAGCAAATGCTGGTAGCATTTATCTACCGCTGCTCTCATTTCAGCACAGATCTGAAACATCAGAGATGCCAAGGCATGCACACTTCACTAACACTTCCAGATAAAGAAACAGCTCTGAAATTATTGAGGTTTAATTTTAGCCAGTTCCTTTGGCTTCGAAATGGTGACAGAGCTTCAGAATCCAACTGCCTAGACTGCTGTAACACACGATTATGTTTTTCCCTACTGGCCTGTCTTCACAGTTAGTTCCTCTCACTGGCCTTTGATTCCCACAGAACCAATCATAGCACTGCTGATATGGCATGGAGGTCTTGGGATGAAGTTCCCATTTTTAATCTCACTGTTGTTTGCTGTGTGATCTTGTTTATAATGCTGTGGTCTCGTGGGCTCTTAGAAGCTAGAAATCTATATGGACCAGATGTGGTAACCTCTTCTGAAGTGGTTATTACCTAGGGAATTACCTAGACTCTTATAGATTGCTTCCCCAATGATAGAGGTCTACTACATCTGTGAACATGGGGAGAATGATGGGTAAGGGAGGACTCTGTATGACACGAATATGGAGACATCGGTGCCATGTATAAGAGGCCTGCCATGTATAAAGCACACATGTGCTTTCACTGTGTATCTCTTCCTGAAAGCAATTTTAACCCATCTCAGCAAGGCCCTAATGCACTGAGCAACCTTGTTTCCTTGTAAGAAGCCACTCTGGCTATTCTCATCCTGTTCCCTATGAAAACCTGCTGGTGGTTTTCAACATGGGGCTCGAGAACAAGTCACAACTTTAATAGAATTACCATATTCTGAAAGCTGGGGTTTTTAGTGCCTCTTGGGGGTACTTGTAGAGGATTTTTCTTTCCATCAAGTGCTCTTTCCCCTTGGAAGTTTTTTGTTGTTGTTGTTGTTTGTTTGGTTTTTTATAAATGTGAGCATTTAAACACACTGGTTTCGTCAGACTTTTGTGTTCTTTAACATGTTACATAGCAGTTAACCGAAGGGAACAATTTTGAACAGTAGGGTTATTTTTGTGAAGACTTCCCTCATGCGATATATGTGGGTTGGGGTGGAGTGGGGAGAGTTAACAAGACAGGAAAGACAATACTTCATAGAAGTGGTAGGAGTGGGGAAAGAACTCAAGGGGTTAAATAAGAGGAGATGGTGTTCCTGTAGGGCTTGGACCCTGAGAGGCGGAGAGACATGGATATCTGTTGGAGTAGCCGTTTCTGTTTGTGAAATGGAGAGAGCCATGAGATCTGTAGGTAGGGTGATAGGTAGAAGGCTTTAGTGAGGGGGCATATAAAAAGCCCCCAGAACTGTGTCAGCCACACTGTAAATGCTCAGCAAACGCTGGCTGTTAGTATTGGTTTTTTTTTTTGTTTGTTTTTGTTTTTGTTTTTCACTGAAGTGAGCATTATAAACGTTGTAGAAAACACATCAAACCATTGAAAAGGCATCACATGTTCACTGTTGAGAGGTAAGGCTGCAGAAGAGGTGTAGCCCCAGTCACTGCCGAAGCCGAACTCTTCCATTCAAAGGAACTTCATACCCTATTGATGGGGTTGATACAATAAATTCTGTTATCTAGAACTACAGTGCTGTATGCAACTAAAAGATGGTTTAAGGAAGATCAGGCAGTGCTAGCTGGACGAGGCTATCATAAAGGAGGCCTCCCATCGTGGAAGCTGACAGGTCACACTGAGGGAGCTGTGGGGTCCAAATTAGAATCAATGCCCTTTTGGATTTCTCATCTTCTCCAGCTGCGCCTGCAAGAGGCAGGTCTTCTCCCTTCTTTCTGTCCTACACTGATGTTTGTCTCCTCTTTTCTGCCCAGGCTGGCCCTTGGGTCTGTGTTTCACCTGCTGGATGACTCCTCAAAAGTTCCAGGGCTAAACTGATGCCACCATCTGGGTGGCTTCAGCCTTCGGGCTGTCTGAAAAGAGAAAATAATAGGTCTGCTTGCCTGTTTAGGTCCTGTCTTCTTTAAAGCTCCCTCTCCTTTTCTCTCTTTCTTTCACGCTCCCTCTCCTTGTTTCTCTTCCTCTCCCTCTCCCTCTCCCTCTCTCTCTCTCTCTCTCTCTTTCTCCCCATCCATTTATTGCCATGATAACCTCTTTCCCAGTGATTTTCTGCACCCACATAGTTGGCCTGTTGTTTCTCCCTGTCCTCCCAGCATCTATCTGTCTTCCTTCCTTTCTTCCTTCCAGAAACATAGCTCCAATGTCAGCTTTTGTGAAACAAATTAAAATTAAATTATTGGTAGGAACATAGTCAGTACAGACAAGCACTTGGCCAGCAGGTGTTTGGTTGGTCTCTCACACAAAACATAGTGGTGGGATAAGGTAGGAATTAATAGGGCCAGAGATGTCTGGTGTAAAATCTTTCTTTCAGAAACTCAGAATTGAGAGTCAGTACCTACTGGTTGATATGGTCTTTAGTATAAGCATACTTTTCATGGAACATAATATTAGCATAATGCTTTAATGATAATCTGCCTTCACTGCCCTCTGAAAGCATATGTGATCTTCGGAAAAAATCACTTGACCTTGCTGAAATTAGTTTTGGGTTTTTTTGGGGGGTTTGTTTGTTTGTTTGTTTTGTCATAGGAATAATGAAATAAATTCCCCCGAATCATGTGATGCAGGTGGCTGTAAGGTCGGCGTCTAACCCCTTGCCCCATCCTGGGTGTTGGCCTTGGTCTGCTCTTGGTGACCATGACTTTATCATTTCCCATTCAATCTCAAGCTGTGAACAGCAGGGGGCAGTAGATTTAAGATTTGTTCATCAGAAATACTGAAATCCTAAAAGGGAAGATAGCTTAGCCTCAATGACAGAGGCGACGATGCCTGGTTTTAGGCCCAACTATGCCAAGAGTGAGAAAGGTTCTTGTCCATGCACTCATCTGCCCTGAGGCAACAGAGCACTTCACTGTGACGTCCTCTAAGCTGTCCTTTCTCTTCACTGCTGTCATCAAACATATAGTCAAAAGCTCTGTCCCTCAGAAAAGATTCTAAATGTCATTTGGAGCCAGGGATAAATAGGAGAAGGGTAGGGGAAAGGAAATGATACATTTATATTATATTTTGCTTTTAAAATATTATAAAAATTGAGAATAATTTGATTGAGAAAAACAAATATGAAAGCCAAGTTACAAGATGAAATGTAATTCTTTAAATGGGAATACAAAGACATGCTGGTTGACAGTGTAGACATGAACAATGTGAGGGTTACCTATTGGGGAATATTTCATCCATACCTTCTAAGAGAATTACTCTTTTTTCTTTTTTTAATTTTTTAATTTATTTTTTGAGAATTTCATGCAGTATGTTTTCATCATATTCTTTCTTTTCCCCCAACTCTTCCTAGATTCTCCCCTGCTTCCCTAGCCGTCCAACTTTATTTTCTCTCTCTAAAAATAAAAATAAAAAACAGCAACAAAAAAGCAGAAAGAAAAAGAAAACATGAAATGTGGTTTGTGTTGACCAACTACTCCTGAGTGTGGGGCCTGCCCTGGAGTGAAGCTACAAACCCTGCAAGCTACTAATACCAGGCCATCGGCAAGGATAGGCCCACTGGCGCAGTTGTGGCACAAGTTATGGGAGTACTGGAGAGTTCTATTCCTTCCCCTCTTTCCCTCACTGATATGTAAGCCATCTACAGCAATTCAGGGACTAGTGGAACCCTTTTTCTCTTAGGATGTGGTAAGAGTTGAACTCTTTGTTGGATCATTAGCAGCCTGTCTCAGAGGACAGATGCCTGGCTTTACTTATCTCTCCTCTTGCAATAGGAACTTCACTGGCCTCAACTCCTTGCCACTTCTCCTCCTTAAAACCAAACTTTATAAATATTACCCAGCCCCATTCAGGATTAAGAGTAACTAAGGCAAAAATGCTTAGCATTTCATTTCACTTGGACAGCATGCTATTTTCCCAACTCTTTTCTTGGCATCCATTCTTCAGTTAGGAGTCCTTCAGATATTGATTCGTGAAAGCTCCAGGATTCATCTGAGAAACATGTATTTTCAGTTTCAGGATAGTTCTAGCATACATGGAAGTGCATGCTTTTGCATGTCTGTACTTTAGTGTTTGGATGTATAGAAACAATAATAACGGCCATGACATGAGGACCTACTTGCTACCCAATATGAATTATTAGTCCTATAATTTACCTTATTCACACAGCTCTCATGTATCTAACTATTAATGTGATGAACATATATATTGGCCTGGCTGTCTGTACAGTCAGCACTCTGGTTAGCCAAGTTTGGAGCTACTTAGAAATAATTTTCCGCCTTGGATTTGCAGATTTGAACAATGTGTTAGATCCATGCTTTCTCCTAACCAGGAAGAACATGGTCCTCTCCATTTGATATATCTTGTGCTCAGAACAGAACAGGCATGAGAGTCGTTATCCTGAGAGTGAGCTTGCCGCAAGCCTACCTTAGAAGGGGAAGTCGAGTGAGACAAAGGTATTGCTAAACGATGGAGCAAACATGACTTCTAAAGGCTAAGGAACTTTTTCCAGGTTTCACAAACAGTGGAGAGTAAAGATGAGGTCCAACTCCCACATAGCCACAGTCCCAATACTGAGTTCTGTCTACCATTCTAAAAGCCTTCTTTGTAACCTACACAGTCCCATGACTTGTGAACGTTTCTTTTCTTCTGGATGTTCTCCATGGATCCCTCCACTGAAAATTATCTGGTTTAGTAACTATTGGGTGAAAATACTTTTTTTTTTTGGGGGGGGGGAAATTGGGAACATCCAAGAGGTTGGCACAAAAGAGAATATGGTAGTTTGCTTGACACCTACTGCTTTGAATTGGCTTGAGAATGTGATTGTGAGAAGGGGTGGGAGATTAGGAATGCCAATGGAAGACAAGCAGCTAGATGAGAGGGAACATGGGAGATTTTGCCAAGCTGTACTTTGCCTGTGTACATGCCCCTTGGATTCTGGGGCCAGGGGCCAGGGTTGTTGCTCAAGACCTTTTCTAATGTCAGGTGCTGTGTTTCCTTTCATATTTCTCTCTTGAAACAAGGGATTCTGAGTCAGCTGATCAGTAAGTTCATTTCCAGCACTGGCCTTAATGAGAGTGAACTTTTCAAGTAAAGCTGATCTTGTCATTGAGGGGATGTCATTTTCACTACTGGACGTTCACAGTGGGGATTTTAAAGGTCCCATGAAAGACCATGGTGTGCTGGGGACCAGGCTTTCATAAATATGAAATACCCACATGCATCTGGGCCATTGAAGAAATGTAGGTTCTGTGCTTCTATAAAGCTTCCCGATGCTGCTTTTAAATTACCTTTGTCATAGACACCTAGGGCTCCACAGGAAGGAAAACTACTCAATTCAGAAGGCTCAAGTTTTTATACTCTATTTGAATTATCTGCTCCAGGACTTAACTTTATGCCTTGCTGAGTAATAAAAGCGGTGAAGAGCCCCATACTTCCTCCATCTCATTACCTCAGAAGGTGGAAGGAATTTATTACATGTTGGAGTGAGGGGCCATCCTGTGTTGGTCAGGCTGGGCCCCGTGAATTACCTGTCTCATTAGGAAGCACTGGTTAAAGGTTGCCCAATGGCAACTGAGAAGATGGTGGGAAGATGGCTCAGTCAGTAAATTCCTGCCACACAAGCTTGAGAACCTGAGTTTGGAGCCCGAGCACCCATGTAAAAACCAGAGATGCTAGCACATAACAATAACCCTGAATAGATGAACTCCAGATACTCTGAAAGATCCTCTAGCAAAAAATAAAGTGGAAAGCCATAGAAAAAGACATCAAACATTGACCTGTGTCCTTCACTTATTTGTAACAGAAGCATGCTTATCCGCATTCAAGGTGTGAGCATTCGTAAGAACATGTGCAAACACCCACACGAACATACATATGCAGGCAAGTGTATCCCTGCGCGTGCACGGGCGCACACACACACGGAATACGCCATCAAAGAAAATGCCACCCAAACAATTCAGGTGTTCATCCTCTCTGGACATCAGATACTTTATTTATTAGAAAGAATGCCTGCTGGGAGGTGAGGAGGTGGAAAGCAGCAGAGTTGCTCGGCAGAGCCAATCAGGACACCTGAAGCTGTCTTCCTTTCTCTCTGTCAACTGGTTGCCTAGCCTGCCACCTGGACGCCAGCGTGCCATGCCCTTAGAGCACATTAGAACTGTTTTACATCCTTCACCAATGAGCTGCTGCCATGAAGAGTCCCGGGCTGGTCACTGCCATATTCTGTATTGATTTGAATTTTTGAAAGAGCATTACAGAGAATGAGAAGTAGCATTTCAGTATCTTCCAGGGTACAAGACAAAGTTGAAAGCCCTGTGGGAAGTCTAAATTAGTAGAGAAGGTATTTTATTTCCTTTTTTCATTTAATTTAATTTAATTTAAAGTTTTGTTATGCAAAACAAAACAAGGGTTGATTGACTATACAGCAATGTGAATATATACAATGCTACTGGGCTTCACTCTGATAAGTGGTTGTGAAGGTAAGTCTTAAAAATATTTACCACAATTTAAAAAAAATTTAATGTGCAGAATATATGCAGAATGGATATGCCTGTGTTTTTCTATTTGTACATTCATGAAGATACAATGGAAACTGGTATGTAACAAATGGTAAATATTTGCTTGTCTCTGTTCCGCCATGAAGAGTATTACCAAGTTTGAAGGGAAAAAAAAAATCTCTTTTATTACTGAATTTTTTTCTTTTTCATTGATTTATAATTATATAAAACAATAATTAATAGGTGATTTTTGTATACCCATCAAAGTGCTGAAAATATCATCATACTCTTTCATTGGGATATTCCGAAATGAACGTGGAATATTATTGGGAGTGCAAGATATGTGGTGTTTCCTTTTTAAATGTATTATTTGAGAATTACATACAGTATATTCTTATCATATTCTTCCACATCCCCCAGCTCATCCCAGAGCCCCAGCTCCCTACTTACCGAACCTAATGCTCTTTCACAGAAGGTATTTGTAGACTAAAACAATTCAAGAAACCACCCATACTGAGAGGACTGACGGACTTCCTGCAGCTAAATACAAAATCTCCCGTGAATGTGTATGTGTCCATTTAAAAAATTACATTAAAAATGTGAAGAAAGCGTCCTTCACATTCCTGCAGCAGTCAGGGCGCTGCTACTTAAGAACTACTAGACTGAGTGGCACATGACTGTAGCCTAGTTGAGAGAATGCTCCTTGGTTAGTGTAGGGCTAGAAAACAAGCAGTGTCCAGTTCTTCAGGAGCGCTCCTGCTCTCCCCACGGCTGCCTGGAGTCTAATGCTCCATCCTGCTGGGCTGGAAGGAGTCCATGATTTCCCTCCACTTTAGCGATGGGCAAATTAACAGCTGTGCTCTCAGATGCTAAAGCCCTGGGAGACTTTGTTTCTTCCTTTTCTCAACTACTTTCTGTTGGGCCTTTCACAACTTCACAATACTTTTGAACATTTACTTTGAGTAGGCCAGGGGTCTTTAGTCTATCTGTTTACAAACGTCCTTTTAAATATTGGACATTCAATAGCACATATAGCACGATCAAATGACACTGAAGTCACGGCGCCGTCCCAGCAGTAAATGATCGTCCTGTCTTTAATATTCTCTTCTGTACTTCATGAGCAGAAGCTAATGTGACGTGATCTTTCTTCAGTGTGATTTTTGTGATATACTTCTCATCACATACTCGAGTCACACTACAATTTTGGCCTTATAGCAGTGTACATTCGAAGTTATTAAAAATATACCTATATAACAAAATTCACATGCCAATAATGTCTTGTTTGAATGGCTGTGAAGAGTACGTGCTTCATCGAGAACTACCAAACCAGATTCAGACAAGATTTAGAGATTCAAAGTATTTGACGAACTACTTCCTTGATGCTTATTGTTCTAGTTCAAGATCTTGACCTCATGGAGTTTACATTCTGTAAGAAAAATATGAGGGACATACCAACAAAGAAAATAATCTCAAATAGTTGCTGCTAAGGAAAAATTAAAATAATAGAATGGAGAATGATTTATTTATTTTTAATAAAGGAGAGCCTATATATTTGAGTGATGACAAGAGTAATTACAAGCAGACCAGCTGACAAGGCACTCCAGGAAAGATTTTCTAGGCAGAACAGCAGCTGCAAAGATCCGAGAGTGAGCTAGCCTTAGCAAGTTCAAGGGTCAAATAAAGGCCAGTATGGCTACAGAATTAAACAAGACTGAGAGAGGAATGCAGTGAAACTGAAAAAAGAGGACTGAGACAAAGTCCATGTGACCTTATGACAATGGTTAAGGGACTTGTCCTTTGTTTTATTACTGTTTCTGACACCGCAAGCTGGAGAATTGAGTGTTATCAGCATCATTGTAAGGACAGAGGTAAAAATTGGATTTTAGAAGGGAGGAGGAGGAGAGGCAGCACAACAAGTTGTTGGGGTAGCCCACACCTGAAGTGGATTAGATTCGGATAGTCAAGACGAACAAGGGAAGCGGAAAAGGAGGATAAGTACTAAGATTCACCTCATACCTCCAGCAAGCCCACAGTCTGGGGTGTTTGTCTCATCCACTGTGCTTAAAGACTGGACATCACCTCGTTCTCCTGGTCCTGGAGGAAGAGTCAGGAACACACACGCATCTTTGTCCTGGCATTTTGTCACATCTGAGTATAACACATTTTCCAATGTTTCCAGAACTTTACTGCTGTGGACCATGTGAATCCAATCCACCTAAGGCTCCTTTCCAATAAAACATGAAACCAGGAAATGTTGTTTTCATTCTATGCGCTTCACTCCTTCCTTTCTCTCCTGCAGAAAAAGGAAATGAGTTCTGGCCAAGAACAAAACCACAAAAACCCAGCTTGGAGCAGGGAAGTCAGCATCTTGTCTCCTTTTTTTGTCCTCTCCCTCCGGTGGGAAACCTTAAGAGTTTTGTTTTGTTTGTGTTTAAGGCCTCCCTGAAAAAAAGAAATTGTCTTTCCCTGTTGTGTCTAATTCAATATGAATAACAAGCTTCCCATCCAGCATTGGCATTTTTTATAAACTCACAATTTCTTGATGCTTTTGTTTCGCAAGTCCACTGGGGTCGGCTTGAGCCTTTGGCCTCAATCAGCAAGAAATGTGGATTTCTGGGAAGTTTTTGCCTTGAGCTCTTCAGTACAGATATTAAAGGGCTCCTGTCAAATTCTGAAGGGTGTGACCTGTGCCAGAGTCCCCACAAGCCAAGCCCCTGTAGGATACGGCTGCCAGCTGGCCCCCATTCCCACCAGAGATGGTTGGCTTTCTGTGGTTCTCTGTGTATGGAGCTGGCCGAGTTCCCTTGGATGAAAGGCGGTCTAAGATAAACTGAAAATGTTATTAATAAGCAGCCACTTAAGAATTTCCTATGACTTGCCAGTGATTTGGGGGCCTCTGTGTGTGCAAAGAGAAAAACACTGCTTGTTTTACATGGATTAAGAGATCGACGTAGTCTGTCTGCAGGGGCCTCACAGAGCTATTGAGGTCTTTGGTGAAGGCTTGGATAAGTTCCAGAAACCCTTTCAGTCTTGGTTGCCTCATATATAAAGTGAAGATAATAATTCCCATCTCTTGGTGTGGTTTGAGGATTAGACAATGACTACAGGAGAAGGGCTTAGTGGAGTCTTTTAACACGTACTCACTGAATGTTTCCTTAAAAAGCAAAGTGGAGAGAAAGCCGCCAGACATGGAACCAAGCTGACTCCCCTTCCGTTGGCTCCGAGAGAAAAGAAACATGGCATTCCAGACACCTCCAACACTGAAGACCGTTAGACTTCTCTAGGCACTAGACTTCTCTGGGCCTTACTATCCTCAGCTGTGACAGCCTTGATCTTCTGACTAGCCTAAAAGAGGGTCTGAGAAATTTACAAGTTACCTAAATTGAATGTACTTGCTGAACTCTAGAATACTTGGTCAGCCTAAGAGATTACCAATATCTAATCTTTCTTCTCTATTGTGTGTTAGGACATGAAGAATATCATTTGTATGGCCTTGGAAACAATTTTTAAAAACCATGGTAAAAAAAATGTGTGTAATCCCTTAACAAGGATAATGATCAATATCCTGTGTAGTCTCTACCTAAGTATATTAAATATCCAGTGAAGCAAAATGTATATATTGTCAAATTCCAGTTAGCGCATATACAAAGAGAAGTGTGGACATTTGTCCATAAGACTAAGCTACACTATCTGTCCTAGTTTATTCTTAGCAGAACAGCAAGTCTGACAGCTAAAGAAATCAGAGCGTCTCTGGATACCCACAGCCTTGCATAGGGATGCAGTGATGCAAGTAGCAGTGTTGCCATGGAGACACCATCCGTGGCCAAGCTCTTGTCCTCTGAGAGCTCACTCTGTCTACTCATAATGGTGCTGAATTAGCTATCTGTGAGCTTGGTAGGCAGATTCCACACTGGCTTGTGTATGCTTTCCCCCAAAGCCAAAACTCCTAACAGATTGTATGTGTCATTCACCACCTGCCATCTTGTCATCATTTGATCCTGAGTCCTCTCAGAATCTTAGCGGCACCATGTTCTTTCCCACCTCCACATCTTTTTGTTCAACTGTTCGAAATTCTCTTTCTTTGTCCTTTTGCCTAAAACTTCCTGCTCTGCTTCCCCTGGAACCTTCTGTGATCTCTCATTAATCCAAACCCCCTAGAGCACAGTGCACATGAACCATGACTGAAGACCACAGTGCTCTACACTTTGTTTCACATCTTTCCATTTTTAAAGATTGCAGTGTTCTGTGGTGCATTAGACACTTTTCTGTAGCTGTGATAAAACACTATGACCAAGGCTGCTTAGAGAAGGAAAGGTTTATCTTGGTGTACAGTTCCAGAGGGAGGGTCCATACGGTGGAACAGGCATGGCAGCAGGCAACCAGGTAGCAAGGAAGCGGAGAGATCACATCTTCAACTGCAGACTCGAAGTGGAGAGGAACTCACTGGAAGCGTGGCAAGGCTTTAAACTCCGAAAGCCCAGCTCCAGTGCTGTAAGGACTCCAGCAAGGCTCCACCTCCTAAGGTTACCTAATAGTCCCCAAGCGGCACTACCCATGAGGACCAATGCCGTCAAACACCTGAGCCTATGAGGACATTTCTCACGGAACCCCCCCCCCCACACACACACCTGTGGAAGTTACAGGGGTGGGATGGTGAGCTTTCATAGGCAGTCCTAGATTTTTCTGTTAGCATTTTGTCACATCGGCTACCTGTTCTCTAAACATGCTTCCTTCTCCCTCTTTCTGTGGCTGTCTTCCCTCTCTCCCCCCTTTCGCCTTGTCTTTTCCTTTCCTTCCTCTCCCTGTCTCACCTATCCACTCTCTCTCACCTCCTCCTTCACTTGTCCCTCTCTCCTAGTCCTATCCATAGGCCCTACATCCTCCCTCCTTCTCTAAACCCCTTCTCCTTTTCCTCTTCCCTTCACTCTTCCTCTTCCCCTCTTCTATCTCACACATGTTAGTTCTGCTGGACCATCTGAGCATCTGCTTTGTCCTGTGGGCCATGGCCAGTGCTGCAAGGTAGATGCTCAGCGGGGGACCCTTCACATAGTGGATCTACCTTGCCACAAACATTCTCTCACCACCCTGAATTCATTGACCCTCCCACTCCAGTGGACTCTAACCTGTGGTTCCCACTGCTACAGGACAGGAATTGCTCTGCCCCTGGCTGTTTATCTTTTCCTGTGCTCAGGGCCCAGATGTGATCTGCCAAAGTCAGCTAAGAATTGGGAGATGGTAATCCTGTCTCTCCTTCAAGCAGCCTTATCTGAGGAATATTCAAGACAGACCCTTATTCTCTATAGAGGACCAGTGCATGAATCTACCTTGCCATTATCCCATTCTTTGCTGTGTCATGGGGTCCTTTCCCACATCTTCTTCCTATTCTTGCCTTCTTGGAATGATCTTCTGAGGGTCTGCTTCTAAGCCTTGGCTCATCCATCACTGAGACATTGCATCTGCTGAGCTAGATGCAGTAAGAGATCTTTAAGGGTGAGCTCTAAGCAGCATCACCTGGGATGGGCTGTTTTTTAAAGGGAATGTGCTTCCATGCCTCCCGAATTGCAAATTAATCTGCAGCAAGACTCAGTTATGAATTGGCATATTAAGAGGAGACACCTGGCACTGGGAACTTCTCTGTGCTGCCTTTGGCTATGCTGGGAGAGAGGGGCACCTCTGTGCAGATGGCAGGAGTCACCAGCCAGGCAAGGAAGGGAAGTGGGACAGAACCAGGCGGCAGGGTTCTGGCACTCAGCAAGCACCAGCCAAGTACCCAGCTGGCCTTGTCACGGTCTCCACCCTTTCCCTCTGTATTCATTAGGAAGCCTTTTTTCCTTTCTCACAGAGATAGAAATCTTTCTTCCAGACATGGCAAGTGTCAGGGTTCATGTCCTTCATTCAGTCTGAATGTTGGCCAAACAAGGGATAAACAAAGTATTGTGACTGGAGGGGGGGAGGGAGGTGAAGGAGCCAGAAAGGCTGCATATAACCGGATGTGCCGACCTCTGGGTATCAGGACAGAAACCCAGGAATTCCAGGGAAAAGTGCATTAGAAGAAAGAACTTCCAGATGCCTACCAAAATGGCATGCCTCCTGAATTTTACGTTAGTCTTGAGCTTTAGGGCAGGCTGTTATCCAACCAGTTTGTCCACTGCCATCAATGCAGCTGCTGCTGAGGAAGGAGGAAGACTACCATAACACATCCTGTGAACAAATCCAGGGGCCACCCTCCACCTCAGGGCCTTCAAGTAAGCGCCTGCTTTCCTGTGCTGGGAAAACTCCACCCCAGTTGTTTTGTATTCTTCTAGCTGCTTAGCAGTCAGTAGGCTCTTAAGGGCAGCTCAGATGTCCCTTCAGTGGGGAGAGCTTTCCCCACCCACCCCAGTCCCTTTCTGCTGTAACATTTATCACAATCTAAAATGGGAAAGTTTATCCCTGTTTACTTAACTGGTATTTGTCCTCTCTTAGCTTAAAGTTCCACGATGGCTTAGAGAATTTCTGCCTTGTAATTAAGGCAGACTATTATCTGACGCCCAGAAACATAAAACAATGCCTAGCACTCAGTACATTATCACTCCATATTGTTAGATTGAAGGTGAGTAGATGAATTGATGGATACACATGGCTATATTGAGTGAGTAGATGGATTTGTGGGAGGATGGATGAAGAGGAGAAGGGAAAGTTTGGACACTTTACTAAGAACAGAATCACGGAAAGCATTGGTCTTGGAGCTGGATAACACAGGTTCTAATCTATGTAAACTTCAGCCAAGTTTCTTACGAGCTTATGCCTCCACTTTTGAGTCTGACTTCCATATCATGTGGTTGTCTCGGGGCCAGCAGATTTTGCTTCAGTTCTTATCAACTCGGCTGAGCACAACAGGGTGTGTGTCTTTCTGCCCAACATTGTTTATTTATCTTCTTACTTCCTCTGGGCATCCTACATCTAGTAAACATCTTTTTACCCAAAATACCCCCAAATGAATCACCTCCCAGAACCTGGTCATGACAAACGTCACAAAACTTGAACGAAAAATTGGCTCATTGAGGACTGATGCAATGGTTCACATGAAGAGTTGATATCTTGTTAGGAATGCAGGGAAGGTGGGCGGTGGAGCCAGTGAAGGAAGCCAGGCTCCTTCCCACAAAGGAGCTCCATTAGGTGGTTTGAAGTGATGAAGTTATCACAGCATTGGAGAGTGTGTGACTGATACACAGAGACGCAATTCAGAGCCAAATCTTAGTGGTCTTAAATTGTCCATGCTTTATTGCTCTCTTCTTGCCCAGAAAATTGGAAGTTGACAACAAATGAAACCTGTTTTTCAGATGTGTTGTAACTGAGACAACTAACCTACAGTTAGACTCATAATTCCCACACTGGCAGTTACCTATACACTAAGTTAGTCAAGTCTCAGTCCTGGTTAATGGCACTAGGTGAGAACAAACTTAGGTATCTGCGCTAAATAATGAACATCTATTTGCTTAGAATGGTGTGTGTGTGTGTCTGTGTGTCGGTGTGTCTGGTCTCACATATTGTTGTCCAGGCCAGATTCTTATCCCTTGGCTCCCTGGGAACACATAGATTGAAGTCTGGTCTCCAGCTTCTTAGTATTAAGGAAAAAATGGTCCAGCAGCTGTTTCTGTTTAACAGTGATTATCTTTGGGATTGTGGGTATTTACAGTTTTTTTTTCCTCCTTCTTTCTTATCTGTAATTTGTGACTTTTCTCTATATTAATTGTATGTTAAAGAGAAGAAAGCAGTAACTTTAAATTATTAGTATAATAAACAAAAAAATAGTCCCCTCTTTATTACTGTGAAGAAAATGATTCTTTTGCTTTTGGTATGATAGTCATGAGAGAACTTAAATACCCAGGGACACATTTGTCAGTTGGGGAAAAGCTGTGGATACCTCTGGGTTATGTTAGCCTTTTGTCTTTATCAGAGGTTTACTTGCCCATAGTTTGCTTGACTGCCCGAGGCATGCCCTTATTGAATCCTCCTGCCCATCTTTTGGTTTACAATGGGCCTCAGATGCTTTAGCAGCCTACCTCACCCTCCATATGTACAGGTAGCCTGAACCTGATCTGGCCTCCAACTTGAAGCTATGGAACCAATACCCCAGGTGAGGTGGGAGGCAGGAGAATAGATGGCAAAGTTACAAGCAGAGAGGTAATCCTGCCTCTCAACAGGATGCTTCTACACTCAAAATATCCAGATGAGTGGCAGGCAGGCTGAGTGCTATAAGAGCGTCCAACGTGACAATTATTTTGGGTTAGCATAAATCCTCTTGAAGAAGTTAAAAAATGTTTACTACCTAGATTTCTTGGAGCATCATGTCTGTTGTTAGAACTCATACTAGTTTTCACTGTGATCTAAAAAGGCTTCTTTCTATCCAAGAGACTGCCTGCAGAAGAGCATCCTCCAAGTGTGTTGTGTGTGGTTAGTTAGACTGATATCATCCTGAACATGCCCAGTCATTTGCCCTGATTGAGATCTGTCTAATCCATCACAGGGAAATGGCCTCTACTCCTGAGTATCTCTTCTTACCATGACTTGGCAACCGGATGAACAGTTTCCTTTGACCAGATTCATCATTTATAAAGGCTTTCATGATTAAGAGTTAACATGTGTGTGTCTGTCTGTCTGTCTGTCTCTCTGCTTCTCTGTCTCTGTGTGTTATCTATCAGAAATTTTTGCTTTATTTCTTTCCATCTTCCAAGGTATAAAGCACATAGTTCCTGTTTTGAGAGATCTTAAGAATTGAGAGATCTTAGAGGATCCAGGGAAGAGGATGCTTTTTAGACTTGTGTCTTTGGAACCCCAAGTATGGGAGAACCACATATTTGCCTGAAGTTTGGAGAGAAGGTTGAGAGTCTTGTAGCTTTAGTTTAGACAGCTCAATTTTATGTATGAAGCTTCCCACCTATATTTTCTTTTTCAAAAAAATTCTGGATTAAAAAGGAAAATAGGTAAAGGGGGGAGAAAAGGAAGACTTAAAGCTGCTAATGATCACTCTGACCTGTCAGAAATGTTCTCAAGTGAGGTAGAATCTCTGTGCTTGGAAATCGCCCTCCCATCCATTTATAATGAATTCTTTCACACCGTGCAAGTAGTTCATTGGCATAAATCATTGGTCTTCATGCAAATGCTGTGGTTGCTGATGGAGATAACTGGGCTATGCTGAGATAGTTCAGGAAATGGACTCCACCTGGCAATAGTTCAGTCTATAGAAGAGGGGATTGTGGATTCCATGCTGCAGAACCAAATGAATTGATCACTGCAACTATGGTGAGGCATTTGCAGAGGTTATTTGGGGATAAAGGCTGGGAAGGGAGGTGAACACAGCATTTCCATTCTTTTTCTCAGGAATGGTTTCTTGAAAACCTGTCATTGACATATCCAATTATGTACAGATAGAATGTCAACTCTGACAGAGTGAAATTAATGCATTCTTTCTCTGTCTCTGTTTCTCTCTCTCTCTGTGTGTACACTCAAGCATGCATGAATATTTGCTTAATGAAATCCTGCTTTACCAGCAGATTCTATGTTCACGAATGTATATTTCTTATAAAATCCAAATGTCTTCTTATTTACATGCACATGCTTGCACATGCTTCTACATGCATACACACACACACACTCCTAATTATGCTTCATTTGGGTGAAATTGTTTAATTGGCGCATCAAAAGAGAAAGCTGTTGACTGCCACCGTATTTTCCAAAAGGGAAGGGAGAGATTGAGGAGCCAGAGATCCTTCTTGGTTTTACCTGTCTCTGCTCCTTTCAAAGCACCTAGGACTTGGGTTTCCAACTTGTAAATGGAGATTATTAAATTAGTGTCTCCAGTTGTCATGGAATCATTCAAAGGTTAAGAATCTTTGCAAATAAAAATGCCTTGCTGTGGGAGCTCCAGTTAATTATAAATGAGGGTTAGAAGGCTGGCAGCTAACAGAGAAGAAAGATAAAGCCCTTGTGGTTTTGATTTACTGGGTTTATTTTCCTTCCCCTTTTCTCCTTGACTTTGCTTTTCTGAGCGATTTGTTGTTGTTGTTGTTTAGGAGTGAACAGCTATTCCATGTGAAATCAAGTGTGTCTTCTGTAAGTTTGTGTTTAGGGCTCGCCAGGCCTTCCTTTGGCTCTTCACTCTGCCCTCCCTTTAGGGGTTCCTTCCAACAAGTTCTAAAGAAGGCATGTAATAATCACTTAAGAAGGTGATCAACTTCCCTAGCCTGGCCCTTAGGAAAATGCAAATCAAAACCCCAATTAGATACAATTTCACATCCACTAGGGTGGCCCGAGTTGACAAGATAGACCATCACACTTGTGGCAAGAGTTAGACAAAATGTGAGCTGCCTTCATCAAAGGTGGGACTTAAAGTTGTTTAGCTGTTTCGGAATACAGTTTGCCAGTTCTTCAAGATGATAAATGCGAGATGTCGTGATTCCATTGCTAGGTGTATGCCTAAGAGAAATGATGGCATAGATCTATATAAAATCTTGAGCCTGAACGTTGACATTAGAATTGGTCAAAAGAACAGAGAGTCCAAATAGCCACCAGTTGATAAATGCACAAACGTGATGCATTTCTGCGGTGGACTGTCCCTCAGCAATAAGTAAAGCCATTCAAGAGATTGATGTATACTGCAGCATGGATAAACTATAACATTATTTTATCTGAAAGAAGCTAGTTTCAAAAGATTATATTTTGCATGGTTCTTTTATGTGAAATGTCCAAAAATAGGCAAAACCAACCTAGACAGAAAGATTAGTGGTTGTCAGGTTATGTGAGCTTGGGCTATGAGAAGTTTCTGTTCATGCTCATGTGTTTAGTGGGGGTGTCTAAAATTAGTGGAGATTGTGAAATCCTAACTATATTAAGAGCTACTGAATTATATGCTTTGGAAGGGTGGGTTTTATGCTATGTGAATTATCTTAACAAAGCTGTTGTCACAAAATTTAGACATGTGGAGATTAGAATTCTGGGCTCTTTCATTGCCTTTATAGTATGCTACAAGAAGATCAGCATACACAGGGAATAGTTTGTGAACGTTTGCCTCCTCCATTCTATTCTGTTTATTTTATTGGTAAGAGAGAGAGGTACGTGTGTGCTGCTTGACCTTACCATTTTCGCTGTTACAATATTTAGACAGGGATTAGGAAGTAGCTGGAAACATGGAAGGAGATGCTCAGGTCGAAGGATTTGCATCCTTGACTGGTGCTATGGAGTACTTCAGACACATCCAGAAGGAGAGCTCAGTCAAGAGGAACAGGGTCAGGCGTGATAGCACACACCTATAACTTCAGTGCTACAGAGGCAGAGGGAGGCTGAGAGAGGCGGTTCCCCGGGGCTGGCTGGCCACCAGTCTAGCCCTTTTGGTGAACTCTAGGCCATCTTATCTCACAAAGGTAAACAGTACCCAAGAAACATCTCTCTCTCTCTTTCTCTGTCTCTCAGAAAAAAATAATTCAGATATCTGAACTTAAATAAAATAACTACAAGCAATACTACATTTTAAGTTTCTAATTAAGACTCCGAATCATGGACCTTAAACGGTGGTGAATTATCTTCCTATGAGGATCTTGTGGCCACCTTTGTTTTAGGGGGAAACATTTGTTCTTGATCCTAAAAAAAAAAAAAATCATACCCATGTTTTTTTTTATAATTTTTTTTTTTTTTTTTTTTTCTTGTTTGGATTGAAGAGCTTTTAAAAAGGACATGTCAGTATCTGTCATATCTGGTCATATTTCTGGTTAGTGTGGGGGTTTTATATATTTAAATCTATTACAATGGATATTACAGTAAAGGAAGTTGTGGTTATGGTCCATAGCTATAGGTCTGCGGGGTGTGTGGGTGGGTGTGGGTGTGGTATTTGGTGATCTCCTAAGTGGCTTTCATATGACACATGTGTGTTTGTGTCCTTTATAAACCAGTGCTCTCTAGATCATAGCTGGTGACCGTTTATGGGTTGGGATCCAAAGGCTGGTGACTGGCAGCCTCTTGAAAAGCAAATGGCTTTCTTCTTCCTTCTGACCTGCTGTGTTTGCTGCCTCCAGGAAGATCTGCCTGCACTGCAAGTGTCCCCAGGAGGAGCACATGGTAACAGTGATGCCACTGGAGATGGAGAAGACCATCAGCAAGCTCATGTTTGACTTCCAGAGGAACTCGACCTCTGATGATGACTCGGGCTGTGCTTTGGAAGAGTACGCCTGGGTCCCGCCGGGGCTGAAGCCTGAGCAGGTAGCCATCTTCCTTTCCCACGCCTTTAACTTTAAATGCTGCTCTCCCAGTGCTTCCACACCCCAGCTTAGGTCACTCTGCTGATTCACAGTTGTGTGGAAGTAAACGAGTGAAAGATATCTCAGGCCTCAATGAAAAAAAAAAAAAATGGAACCGAGCCTAGAATAATCCATCACTAATTCATTCTGTATTGTCATTGTCAACTGCAGATTGTCTGGAAACATCTTAGAAATGTTAAATATTAGACTTTATGTTTTCAAGTGAAGGGAGAAGTGGGATAGCACGAACATGATTCATCACTTTTAGAGTCTTTATAAAGCAGTGGTTCTCAACCTGAGGGTCATAAGGTCATGACCCCCTCAGGGGTCACATGGCAGATAGCCTGCATATCAGAAATTTACATTACAATTCATAAAAGTAGCAGTTTGACATTTATGAAGTGGCAATGGAATAATTTTTTCCATTGGGGGTTACCACAACATGAGGAACTGTGTTAAAGAGCCGTGGCATGAGGAAGGTTGAGAACCACTGTGCTAAAGAAAAATGAAGACGTGTCTTCTCAGCAGTGCGTGCTATGCTTGAATATTGAACTTGACCTTACTTTATAAACACAATGCCTTTCCCTAAGATGTTCCTGGCACTCCTCACAGGCTGTAAACATTACTGGCCCGATGAGAATATCTTTTCTCTTTGCTTCTTTCTGTTTTGCATTTCCCCTAGAGATAGCTGGCATTGTCTTGCGTTCAGTGGCACTTGGTGTTTTCTCTTCCAGAAGTCTGCAATCAGCCTAACAGCACATCTGTAAGCTGAGGTCTCTTACCACTGCCCTGATAATGACTTTCAGAGACAGCTAGGATCTTAAAAGTGTTAACTACTATTGTCTTCCCCTGAACCATTACTTTATTGAGAGAATTCTATGTCTGGCGGAGTATTTAGAAGCTCAAACAGCCTGACTTGTGTGTCAGAAACCTTAAGTGTGATAACACTTTCAGGAAAAGTACTTTGTAATTAAGACCCAAGAATCCACTAATAACTAGAGAAGTGGTTCTGCTATCGTGTCTCTGATTAGCCATTTTCCATTTTCTTTGTCCATTGTCCTACTTTCATTTCTGTTTCTGCGATAAAATTCTCTTAAAAAAAAAGCAGTGCTGGAGAGGGAAGGTTTATTTTACCTCACAATTCCAGCTCACATTGCAGAGAAGTCTATGGCAGAAGATTGAGACAGCTAATCATATCACGTCTCCAGTCAAGAGCAGAGAGAATGAATATGCACAAGCATGCTTGCTTGTGCTCAGCTCAATTTCTCCACCCTTATGCTATCCAGGACTCGGCCCAGCAAATGATGCCTCCCTCGGTGGGCTGGGTGTTTCCACGCCAATTAGCTTAATTGAGGCATGCCCACCGGCCAGCCCAGTGCAGACAATTCCTCATTATGACTCTCCTCCCAGGTGATTCTAAATTGTGTCAACTTGACAATTAATGCTATCCCATCCATATTGCTGTACCAAATTGGCATATGAAATCTGTCTTCTAGGTATGGTTTATCTAGCAGAGAAATATTGTATAAATGTATGAATTTTTATAAATAAGCTTATATATAAAAAGTCATACATAAGCTTTTATATATAATAGCAATACTAGGTCTTGAACTAAGGGCCTTGTGTACTCTGGGTAAATGTTATTCCCATGAGCTACAATCCCAGCCCACGAGTTTATATTGCCAGCTGAAATATTTGAGGATCTAGAATTTTATTCATGCAGAAATACAGTTGCATGGGGTTGAGCACTGGCCATTCTCTTCAGACACTATCTGCTGTGAGCAAGTCATTTCAGTTTTTGCTACATCCACTTAATCTTCTTATGTTGCTTTCCTACGTGCAATTCAGCCTTGTGACCTCTCTTCTCATCACACATAGAAAAGACAGTATCTTGGATGAGAAACAATCATGGAAAACATTTCCATGGGAGTCAAAGGCAGTGCATTCTTAGGCTATTGGCAGAACAACAGAAAAGTGCTTTCGCATAGCTTGTGGGTCTAAAGATTGCATTGTTGAAGAATTAATTTTAAATTCTGAATTTAGATAAATATCTGAATTTATCTAGGCATTTGAATAGGGTGCTGCTGAATCAGTGTCACTGACATAGCTGTTACGCTGAGCAAAGAGTTTGCACACCTGGGTAGACCTGGGGGCTGGTTTCATTTTCCTGCTGACCTCATTTCCAGTACCTTCTTTGTGGTCCATCATTATTATCATTGTTCTTCACCTAAATGGCATTGCTTCCTGCTGAATTAGGCCCTGAATTTTCCAATGCTCCCACTTAAGTAGACTCTTCTCTGAGATCACTAACAATCTTTGGAGATGCTCAGCTTCCGGGAAAACTTTCCACATGTGTTCACTGAAGGAAGCACGTGGTTGTAGAAGTTAACTAACTAACTAACTAAGCCTGCAGTTCTAATTGTGAATGGCTGTACTCTAATTGCAAATGGCTGTAGGCCAGTTAACTCATTCAGCTGTCTTGAGGAAATGTAAAATTGAAGTTTTTTTTTTTTTTTTAATATAGTTTGATAGAAACCGGTAAGCACTGTTAAACAAATGGTTGGAATTGTGCCAAGTGAAAAGGTGTTCCCCTCTCTTGCAGTTGTTCTTCAGGAGGGGTTCTTGATTTCCAATACTCGTGAAACCTCTATATGTAACCTCTGTGATGCCCATAACTAGAAAACAAACAGAATATCAGGGTATTTGAAGGGGTCAATATTAACCCAATATAATGTGTGTCTACTAGTAAAAGTCTTTAAAGAGGCCATGTTGCATGCTAGAAGTGGGCTTCAGGTTTGACATTTTGAGATCTTTTAAAGTCTATTATTTACAAAGATATTTGTGGATTTAAAGGTTTTTTTTAAAAGCTGTCTGGTATGCACTTAGATTAGAAAAAGTGATTTAATATCATGCTAAGAATTGAGAGAAATTCTTTTTCTTTTTCTATCAAGAGAAATTATGCTAAATATGAAAAACACTTTGTGCTAGAGAAAAATATTAAAGACTAATTAAGGTGGAGAATAATGTACTTTAATTTTAGTTTGGAATCTTTCCTCTCACTCCGTGATCGTGGGTCTGATGATACACCTTCAGGTGATGTTCTTCATTACTCTTCCTCCTGAGTAATTCCTTCAATTTAATAGAATGCATGTGAAATTTATCTCTCATTCAGGGAAGTATTCATGAATATGGGCATTTAGTTTCATAAAAATCCACCAGTGTCAAAACTGGACCTTCTTACACTCAAAATGGCAAAGAGAACAGATGATGCTGGAAAGGCACTCACCTTGTGATTTCAAATGATTCAAAACTCATTGGTGACAACTGTTCAAATCCTCTGCTTTGGCTCACTCCGTATTAAGGAGTTTAACATTATCTGGAGAATCCAGCCAGAAGGCTGCAGTCTACCCTTAAAGGCCATTGGAAATCAGTTTCAAGGCTCCAGTTTTCATTCAGACTCAATTAATAATTGCAGCCATCTTCCATAAGTGATTTTTGGCAAGATTATAATAGATAATCATAAACAAGTTTAAATAAAGCAAACAGCAAGCATGATGTTGGCATTTCCAGATAGACAGTTCTTATTTTAGGAGTTCAATGGATTACAATGGATGGCTGGTGGCATCCCTCACCTCCCCCTACCAGATGCCAGGAACATCTCCCAGTTATGACAATCAACTACATCTTCAGCATTGCCACGTGTTTCTGAAGAATTAAATAGCAATTGGATGGAAGAGATGTTAAAAGTTGGAGTAGAGGGAGTGAAGAGATGGCTCAGTGCCGAGAGTATCTGTGCTCTTGCAGTGGACCCAGATTCTGTTCCCAGCACCCATGTGGCTCGCAACCATCCAGGACTCGTTCCAGGAGATTTCATCATCTCTTGTGGTCACTGCAAGTACCAGGCACACACATGGCACATACACATACATGTAGGCTAGATGCTCATACATACAAAATAAAATAAACATGTCATATATCTATAGACCAACAGATACTTGGAGTGTGTCTCAGCAAGAACCTAATCCAATTAAGGCAAGAGGATGGCTCTACTTAACACATATTCATTGAATGCTCACTGAGCTTTGGATCCTGCATACTGACTGCTCTCTTGTAATATGGCCCAGAGCTTATTAGAGTATTAGAACTGTGACCCATTGTTTTTGAGACTGTCTCTGTCTTCTACACTAAATCAAAACAAGAACTGGAATGGGAAGAACCTGTTGAGGGTGGTTCCCAGTTTGGAAATACACTTCTTCCTTTTTATAAAGGGAAGATTTATAGTCAAGAAGAAAGAAAGTGGGAGCTGGAGAGATGGCACAGTAGTTAAGAATGCTTGTTTCTCAATTTCGAGGACCAGACTTTAGATCCCAGCACCCATGTCTTGCGGCTCACAAGCACCTGTGACTCCAGCTCCGAAGGATCCAGTGACCTTCTGTCCTCTGCAATCACTTACACACACACACGTGCCTGTACACACATACACACACACTCACACACAACTAAATTAGACAAATATTTTCTAACAGAAAATAGGAAGCATCTAAAACAGCAAATGACAGTCCTTTCCACCGAATGGAGAGAATTCTATCCTACCACCGAATGGAGAGAATCCTATCCTAAACTTTTTGGAATGTTCAAGTATTTGTGTATAGAGAGGGGGTTGTCTTTTGTGTGGATTTGGATAAAAATGTGTGATGATGTTCTCTACCTTCCATGATGTGGTTGGTTTTTTTTTTTCTTGTATTGCGAACGTTTTTTTATATCAGTTTACTTCAAAGCAAATTCTCTTACGTAGTGATCAGATTTTCCATTGTCTAACTTGAAGCACCCACCACTAGGAGGCTGAAACATTTGGAAATCTGTGATTAGGGGCTTGCGGGAGTTAATTCTCTAAAGGACTGACAGATTCTACCAGTATATGAGTGGAACTTTGAGATACTGAACAGCCTGAAAACAGCCAAATGACCCAGGACGAACGAGAATGGCCACTATTTACATAAAGAGCTCAAGGACTGATTTGACCAGTTTTGTTGTTAGTTATCTCTGGCTGTTGTACGCCATAGATAGCTCTGGGGTCTCGCAGACATCCCTGCCCTCTGCTCAAGAAAAATCCTGGAAGAGGAGTGTCCCATGCAAGCAACTCTGAGGCTTTTGTTCATTATGACAAACTGCCCTCCTGTGAAATTGTAACTGCACGTTCTCAGGGGATGTCTTCCTTAGGTAGACAGCAAGTCACGTTGTTTGTATTGTTTCTTCCTTTTGCTGCCCCTTGAAAATCTGAATGGCTTTTCGTGAATGCCTTCTTAGTTGACATTTTGGCTATCCTAAGTGTCCGTGACAGAGTATCACATATAAATATGTCAAATCCTTAGTCTCCAAGGTTAGTAAGTAATCTTCCCTTGACCTTAACTTCGTCCTAGTGCATAAAGTAGAAAGTCAGTTATTTTCTACCAGATCATCCCACATTCTTTTCAGACTATCCAAGCAAGAATGAAAAACAGATGCCAGGAATAATTACTTTTTTTTTAAACTTTTGAAGCATTTTTCCGATGAAAACTAAAACACCAAATACTTGCCAGAGATTAAGTGAATTAGGTGGTTTGACCTTTATAAAATTATTTCTGTTTAGAGAATATAAGTCCTTTTTGTTTCTTTTTTCATGACCATTGCTTATGCTTTAAGCATCACAATAAAAGTGATCCACATATAATTCAAGATCTAGTCCCCAGGTATGAGCCTTGTAACAAAGGCTTGCAATTTCCCCTAATATGTATCAGACTCACTGTTGGGTGTTTATTAGTATTGTGATTTGCTTAATATTTCACTCCCCTCACTTGGCTTTGATACTTGGTTGGACAGAGATCTTGCCTGCTTTGTTCTTTAAGAAACCACGCCAACACCAGCCCAACACACAGTGCCTGACAACTCCTACACACGAAACAAGACGTTATTAACAGTCAGGATGACAGGAGTTCCCTGCAGAAGGAAAAATGTTCATGGATACAGCACGTAAAAAGGATGGCTTTTGTTAGATTTTTTTTTTCCCTAAATGGGGGATCGTTTCTTATCACTTGTTTCTGTTCCCCATGCTTCCTCTGAATATGTGCACTCTGACCGAATTCTCTAGCCACCTTAATCACACTAGGCTTTGTTAGGCTGCGCAAAGGCGGGAGAGGGTGATGTGCAGTAAGGCCTCTGCTCTAGTGCAGACCTGAATCAGCAATGCTGGCTCCAAGATCCAGGTCTGGAGCAGTGGGGGAGGAACTGAGGGCTGGCAGCAGATCACTGTTTCCCAACCAAGGAATCATCTCTGTCTGAGTCAAAGTGTCAGGCAAAGCCACAGCCTGCAAAAGCAGCAGCCCATCCCACGAAGGGAGCCTCGCTTCCGCAACCAGGCACATCTGGATGACTGGCATGTCACTTTCTGACCTCGGGAAAGTTGTTCTTCCCAGGAGCCTCGGTTCCCCCTTGGGGAGGGGGAGGGCAGCGGTGATGGCGTGTTATTTAGCTTTTAGTACAGACCTGCTCTTGTGTGCTCACCACCGTTTTTTTGTGTGCCTGTGTATCTGTGTGCATGTTCATGTATGTGGGTATATGCGTGCAAAGGACAAAGGACAACCTTAGGTGCTGGTCCTTAAGTGTAATCCACCATGTTTTGTTTTTCCCGGCTTGTATGTTTGTATGGATGTTTGTTTGTTTTATACAGTCCCTCACTATCCTGGACCTTAGTAAGTAGGCTAGACTGTCTGGATAGTGCCCCTTAGGGAATCCATCTGTCTCTGCTTTCTCACTGTGCCAGTCTAAGTACTTGTTGCCATTCCTTCCACATGTGTCTTTTCACAAGTGTTCTGGGCATTGAACGCAGGTCCTCACACTTGCAAGACAAGCACTTTATTGATATATCTGTCCGTCTAGCCTTACCACAACTTAAAATTTATCTTTAGGTTTTTGTGCAAGTTTATATTAAATGTTGAACACAATCCTCAGCCATCCTCTCTTTTCTTGCCTTCCCCTCTCCCTGATAGTTATTTGTCTCCTAGATTATTTTGCTTCTGCCTCCATGTCATTTGATTTTATGCACCTATATAAAATCCAGGATACATAAATGAGTGCAAACATATAGTATAGTTGTCTTTTGGAGACTGGTTAAATTTCATTATCTCAAGTTCCATTTTCCGGCAAATGACATAATTTTGTTTTTTATGGCTAAAAAAAAGTTATTGCGTATATATAATATACCCCATTTTCTTTATCTGTTCCTCTGCTGTAGGATAAATAATTTGGCTCTGTAACTTAGCAGTTGTAAGCAGTGCGGAGGTAATCATCAACGTACAAGGATCTCTGTGGTGTGCTGTGGAGTCCTTTGCACGTCACCACCATTCTTGACAACCTGATTTTGTCTCTATTGTAGAAGTGAGTAAACCAAGGCTTGGAGAAGTTAAGTAACTTGCAGATAGACAGACCCTGGAACCAACATGTTCAGACTTGTCAGTTCTAGGACTGGCCTGGCTCTGAACAAAGACATATGAAGCACATAGATATTGCTCAATCAAATAGTTGCTTCTTTGCCACCCTTCTTGGAAGATGCTGTCAACTAAATGACTCCTACTGCTCTGAGTTGGTTCACAGAGGATAAAGTACTGTTTGGCTGTCCAGGAAAGAGGAAGGTTAGGTGGGGATGTAGGAGAGGGAATAAGCACAGACTTTATAGGAATCCTGGGTTTCTTCTCAGCTTCCTCAGAGGCAGTGTAGTTCAGCATCCCTCTGAAGTGTGCCACAAGCCTGATGCACAAAGGCTTTAATAGAAAAACCCAGTACAAGTACAGAGCTCTGTTCTTCAGCTTCTGTGTCTAAGGTTGTTTTTTAAAAAATATTGATGCCATCAGAGTGAGGTCACTTAGGATTGTAAGAGTAGATTCTTTCTCTCTTTTCATTTAACCTGCCTTCCAACAGATTTTACTGAAAACAGAAGCAAAAGCACATATACACACACACCACACACACATACACACACACCACATACACACACACATATACATATGCTTATGCCCCTGGAAGTGTGAAGGTACTGGATCCCCTGAGACTGGACACACAAGCACACCAAGGACAGACTCCCCAAGGTAAAGAGACAGAGCTGGGGTTTGCATCTGCTTCAAGGATCATGTTGAATCATATATTTAGGAATTGGATGGATTCTCTTTCTCCTTCAGAATGCCCACCAAGTCTTTGTTTCAGAGGAGAAGAATCAGGTGGCTGGCCATCTTAAATGTTCAAGTGAAATTAAATGTTTAAGTATGTTAATCTACCTAAACCTTCTTTTCCCTGACTGGCTTCCTGCAGGGGATCTGTCTGACTCCTATGACTGTACAACTTAATGCTAATTGTCTTCTCTTACCCCACCTTGCCTAAGCTGCTTGGACAAGGACTCAGGCAGAGCCTCTGGATTCTATATTATCCAGTGCCTCAGGCAGGCTTCAGGACCATCTATTTCGGAAATGAAAACTGCCATACACCCTTCTTGCTGCTTGTGGTCTTGTGGTCTTGGGGTCTTGTGGTCATACCCTTGAAGCCTACAGGAACCAGTCCCTGGAGCATTCTCAGTAGGCTACTAGGGAGTCTGCCCACTAAGAAGAATATTTTATACACCTTCCTGGCTGTAGGGAAAATCAACAGGTCAACAGGAAGCATCAGAACTGGCCCCTTATTTTGCCCTGTGACATTTCTGTAGTGGTTGTCTTTAATGGCTGATCAGTGAGCTTGTTGGGACCATTTCATTCAATTTTTCTCCCTAATGAATATGTAAAAAAAAAAATAAATGGAAGCATATACTGGAAAATGATGTAGAATAGGAATAGCTATCAGGGTTTTTACTTCTTAATGTACTTCTTCAGCAGATAGTTACTATATACTAACTATGTCTTAGCCATCGTTTGGGCACTGGGTATAAAACAACTAAAGAGACAGTTAAAAGTTTCTACTGCACTACAGTCGTAAGGATGATGAAGGAAGATGAAGAAATGAACACACAATCAAAATACCTCCAGATTTTTAGTTTTCAAGAATGTGTGGTGATATGTTCATAGCAGTGTTGGATGGGGCCCATGTTTCACTTGTGTCTTACTCAGACTATCTATACAAGACTGGGAACCAACTTCAGTGTCATGATTATGGTCGTGGGTATTGAAAAGTTGGCTCGCTTGGCCTGATCTCTGAGGAAGTGGCAATGAGTTGCTGCTGAGTGGCACCAAGACATTGGCTTTGCAACATCAACCTGGTTTGTGTGTTCCTTTGAGTGAAGCTTAGAAATAAAACGAAGTTGATACTTATTGTATTCAAAAGCATTCGAGGAGAATGATGACGGATAATTTGGGCAGAAGTGAATGGAGTCCAAGGCATCAGTGGGCACAACAGGAGGCCTTACTGCATGTTCAGTCTCTAGTGCCCTGATGTTTCCATGGTATGTAGAAGTGGAGCAACTAAGAATGCTCATTCAGGATGGGTTGTGGAAGCCCTAACCAACAACTGCCCCATGCTGCATGTGTAGCAGACAAATACCCCTTTTATTGTCTATTCTGCCTTTTAAAGTATGAACCTATAATAGGGAAGTCTACATTTTCTCCTTCACCACTATGAGCTCAAATCCCAATAATATCAGATCCGTGTTTATCATCACTAACCGGGTGTTGCATGAATAAACAATGGTACTTAATCCCCCCTTTAAAATGCTAAAATTCACAGATGATCAGCAAGAAGCAGGTAAGAGCAGAGCCAGATAGATCCATGATCAATATCTGTCTCATGTTAGAGGCCATTGGGCTTTCATCCTCCACTCATGCCTCTCCCTGGGTGCTCCACCCAGGAGATCAGATACAGTGCAAGAGTAGAGCAGTGAGCTTGCCACCAGCTTTCTTTCTGTGGGCTGGAAATTTCCCCTAATCTTGGGTTGGCCTTGGTGACTAAGGAATTTCCCCATCATTACAGGAAGCAGCATAGTCCTATCCTCCAAAACCTGTCCCCATTGTCAATCTCTTGTTTATCTTTGGAGCTTCACCACCTCCCATCCCGTCCTGACTGTCCTCCGTTCAGGCTCTCCTGTTCCTGGTACTTTGTCATATATCTGGGTGTCAGCAGTGATAACTCATTCATCTGGGACATACATGCTTAGTGTCAACCATCTTCCTAGTAATTTCCTCGTCACTAGAGGCTAACATAAACAAAGACACAGTGTCTCTACCCTCATGCAGGTGGCAGTCCTCTCAAGAATACAGATGGGTTAAACCTCTGTAAAAACGATCACTAGACTTGCCAACCACTTCCAGAATGGTGTTTTCACCTCATGACCCCTGCAGCACATGCTGAGCTCCAGGTGAAAGTCTATGACTGTAGTGAGCTGCATGCTTCTGCAACTGAACTGTTAGAGTCTGCTTCCACAAAGCTGTAGCTTCTGCTTAAGCTTTACGGTCATTCGCCCCAATGTTCTCAGTGCAGTTCAAGAGATGAGTGGGGAAGGGAAGCAAGAAGGAGACAGGAGGAGGCCCAGCAGTCTCCTCCGTAGTTCTCAGGAAATTAGTCACATGAACAGTGTGTGTTTATCTTGGCTCCAGAGCAGCCCTGATGTCATTGGATGAAGATGGGAAATATGTGTGCATGTGCAGCATTCAACACAACAGCCTGTTAATAAACTTGTCTCCAGTGGAGTTTTCAGAGATGAGGCTAGAACCTGGGTTCCCAGGCATCAGGGCCTCTGCCAGATGAAGTCAGCAACAGCGTGGCCAGCTTCCACCAGCAGGGACTTGTCAAGGCTCATGGACAGAATGTGAGGCCCAGGGAAGCCAACGAGCATTTTTGCAAGGGCAGGATGGAGCCTGCTGTTGAAGTTCTCAGCTCTCAGTACAAATAGCTCTCGCCTCCTCCATGGATACGTCCTCAGCTGCTAAAGAGTGGGTGTGGGTCCCTGGACTTGTATGAATTCACAGCTGCGCATACTCTTTGCTAACTGAACAGTCTGTACTGTCTGCTGGGATGAGAGCTGACTTATTCTCAAGGTAACCTGCTTGGTCTTAGGACTTGAGAGATATTTTTGGTAACTATGGGATGGCTAGATGAATCCACCATCAGATAATTAACTTCCTTCCTCACCTTTCTACCTGTCTGCCTATCTGCCCATTCATCTGCTCAAACATTTAAGCATTTGCTCCTTCAGTAGTTGTTTATTAAGTACACATTATGTACAGGCCATTAGTCTAGGTGGCTCATTTCCAGATGCAATGGGACAGCACCAGGCATAGGATTTTATTTATCATAGTGGATTTCTGCCTCACAGAGAGATATAGAAGGGTCCTGCTCATAGAAGACTCAACTCACACTGACTTCAGTCTTTGGGCTTATCTTCTGTGGTTTCTGACTTTAAGTACCTGTCCTTCCAGGCTGGGCTAGAAAGCCTCTAGGCTCATAGCTTTGACTCTTGTTTGCTCTGTGTTTGAATCCCGGCTGTGCTATTGTCTGATGCTAGCCAGTGAATGTCCCTTCATAGACTCCTAATGCACCTTCTGACGGTAAGAATGTTATCACTTAACTATAGCATAGTTATAAGGATTCAAAGAGACAATGTCTTAGGGACTGATGCTTTCAAAATGACGACCATTTCCAACAGTAAAAAGTGGGAGATCACTCTGACATCAAATAAGTGGATAAACAAATGTGCTACATTTTGTATGAGACACCACTGTCTGCAATGAAAAGGAGCAGAATCTTGACATGGACAACAATGTGAATGCTCTCCTATCATTACGCCAAATAAAAGACAGAGACAAAAAGGTACAAGCAGTATAAATGCAAATGTACAGTGCCAGCATATCAGTGATCTCTTGGAGGTCAGGCAGTAGGAGGCGCAGCTAGAAAACAAAAGAACAAATACACCAAACTTCAGAAGGTGGATTCACTGTCTTGGATATGCTCATACTAGTATGAGGGTATATGTGTGTCAATCAATTTGTATATGTACTTTAAATATGAATATTATATGTCAGATACCCTAGTGAGGTGAGGTGAAATTGCTCTTCAGCAAACAGGAAGGCCTTCCAGTAGAGTCTTCCTGAGTTTCTGTGACTTGCCTCAGGAAGTAATTGAGCCAATTACTTCTGGCCAATTGCTGTCAGAAAAACCTGCTCAATATTAATTATGCACAATAAAACGAATTGAAGGCAGAGATTCAACAATCTCCAAATGGATGGTACTAAAAACTCAGTTCCACAAACTTGCTTATTTCATCATCTGCAAATTCCCAAGGGTGGTATGTAATATGTAGTTGGTCCTTGGTAACTAATGATGCTAGCTATTGTAGGATGGAAGTTAGGAAGACTCAGCAGTCAGATCTTGCTCAGGAAAGGTGATTATTCCAGAATTTTCTCATGCAAAAGAATAAACCCATAGGCTGAAAGTTTGAAAGGGGCCAGAGCTATCACACAGGTACGTAGTCTGTGCATTGCACAGAAGTGTCTGAGCAAAGGAGCTATGGGATACTGATACTCCCTTGGGCTGTGGTGACTTCAAGGAAGTGCATCATTTGACATACATCTCACAGTTTCCCAGCTTCCTTGACTGATGCTGGCTCCATCTGCCCTTCGTGGGGATTTTCTTCTCACCATATCTACATCTATATCTATATCTATATCTATATCTATATCTATATCTATATCTATATCTATATCTATATCTATATCTATATCTAT
>NW_026596101.1:21135364-21220110 GCF_907164565.1 Psammomys obesus
TCTATATCTATATCTATATCTATATCTATATCTATATCTATATCTATCTATCTCAAACTTCCATAAAAGCCTAGCTGTAGCTTGGAACATTGATTTCCCTACACTTTCAAAGAATCAAAAAAAAAAAAAAAAGATGATATTTCCATCCCTATTGGTATCTCTCACAAAGATTAGGATTTCCTTCAGAATCAATAGCCCAGACTGAACACATAGGGCCATTTTTAATCTCCATTGCATGATCCGTCTTTCTGTAAATTGTTGCAGGCATCATAAACCCAGAGCATGAGAGGCATGAGAAGAAGGACCTAAAATGCCTACCAGCCAATTTCCACAACCATTTGGCAACTCTGTTCCCGTTTTTTTTAGGGAGAGGTCAAACAACATGGATAAATTTGAGGCCAGGCTTTGAAACCTCCATCTTCCTCCTAGATGCCATTACGGTGTGTGTGACCAGTCGATAGTTTATCTTGATGATGGATGAGCTGTAAGAAACTGCTCTGCTGAGATACGTACGGCCAATGGGCAGTCCTTCCAAAACAGGTTGGCTGTAAAACATGGCTTTGGATTAGCAGCACTGGAAACCTCCCACAGTTCTGCCACTCTCATGCTCTATAGAGTATTGTGACTAGAGGAAGTTGGTTTTTCCTTTCTAATCTCTAAAAATAAAACAAGTAAGGAATCTTGCCTAATGGAATAACTAACTGATATCTGGCATTTCAAGGGCCTCTAGAATTAGTATTGCTTGGAATGGTCAGCAGTTGATGTGAAAACATTTTTCTAGGCAAGGCCTAACTCGGGAAACAAAACTAAGATTAAAGTCTCAAATTCTCATCCAGAGGAATGAGAGCAAGAACAATAGAATTTAAGAATATAAGCAGAATGATACAGAACAAAAACTACGTAGCCTAGGCCTTGCATCTGACAGTCAAGATGGTCTCCAAGAAAGTACAAAACACGCCCTGTCTTTAGATTGTCGGAGGTAAAGAACAGATAACTCAGACTGCCACTCTTCTTGTGACGTCAAAGGAAAGAAAGTCTTCCAGTTTCCAATGGCGCTTGCACTGTGAGGATATGAAATAGTTTTTTCCTCCTTGCTGTGAAACAAGAATAAACAAGGCAGTGTTTCCAGTTCATAGCAGAACAGTGGTAAGAGATCATGAAAAATAATTACTGCTGTGGCGGCATGTTCCAAAACCTTTGTGACGTTTGTCCTTTTGATCTATCAAGGCCGCAAAGAGACATCTTATGACGGTCATAGATCTGTTTTTCTTTGTATTACAATTTTTCCATTGTGAAGCTATTTTGAGATGCTTGAAAGCTCATGATTACATCAAATACTAAACAGATTCTTACCTTTATATTGGAACAACACTATCTTATTTTTCTTTTTTTGTTTTTTGTGGGGGAAGGCAGTGGTAAAGATTGAACCTACAACCTCAGGCATGCAAGGCAGACTTTTCCACTGAGCAATGGCCTATTTTTTTTTTTTTTTTTTTTTTTTTCTTTTTTTTTTTTTGATGTTTAACTTATTTTAAAATAAAAATAATTTTCATAAGCAAAAAATGCTTATGGACATATACACTAAGGGTTCTTTCCTTTGGTGAAAAATTATTTTTAATTGTTCATTTTCTGTCTAAGTGGAACTCTGTAGGTAGCACATGATAGATACTGCATTTTGATTTTAAATAAAATTTGAATACCTATTTTTCAATTCTTGGTAGGTATTATACATTTTTTTTGTTGTGGTGACATACATAATAAATGCCTCTAGTTTATTTTATCTTTTCTCTCCTCCCCTTTTATTTTCTTGACTTATTTCTTTATGATGTCTTTCCATTTCTCATGTTTCCTTTGCCTGACACAAAGTTATCATATATATTTGTATTCTTGAAATGATTCCCCCCACCCCCGTTTTTGATGTCTGGCCATGATGGATTCCTTGCTACTTGTTCTAGTCTGCCCCTGTAAAAGAATCCTGCCTGTGTGATTTATAAAGAACAGAAATTCATTCTCTCACAGCTGAAACCTTGTGTGTCACTACCACAGCGCAGCAGTGTGGCATTCTGCACTTGATTATCAGTTTGCCATTTCCAGGGAGCCTTTAACTTACGTAAATTTTCATGGAGGCTGGCAACTTCAAGAGGTTGACACTGACTGGCATCTAGTGGGGGGTTTTTTTCTGCCTCCTTACGTGACAGAAGGGCAAGAGAAGGGATGAGAACAGTAGGCCCAAATAGCAGAACAGAAGAGACTGGTCTCACTCTCCTGGGCCCTCTAATAGCAGCATTAATTTCTTCATCTGGGCCTGAACTTTTCCCACCAGCTCTATCACCCATCATTGTTGCCTTCGGTATTGTGTCTGGTGAATCAGTCTGGGGCCATACTCTTACCAGAGCGTCACTTTTGAAGTACTCCAAATCCCCTTGAATCCCAGCACTTAATGATGACTTGCTTCCTTACTTTACTTATTTTACCAATTATCCTGTTACTCAGGAAATTTATTCCAGATGTGATGATGATGACTGTTTGATTGTGACTGCTTAGAGATCCCACGGAAGGTTTTTCCTCCCATCTTAAATACCTGAATCTCAGTATATATCTGAACAGCCTCACTTCTTTTGAGTTTACATTTGCTCAAGCCTGTGCCTAATGCAGTTTTGAAAAGTTCTTCTCTCTTCTCCAACTCTAGCTCTTTCTTTGTTTTTGAGTCATAATTTCAGTATGCAGCCCAGATTAGACTTAGTCTTGCAATCCTCCTGTCTCTGTTTCTCCACTGTTACAAGTACAGGTGTGTACCACCAAACCCAGAGTTAGTTTCTCTTAATGTAACACACACAGAGAGAGAATACATGTACCCCATGCACCTGTAAGTGCCAGAAGATGATGTTAGATTCCCTGGAGCTGACGGTTTTGTTGTGGTTGTGGTGGTGAAATGCCCAATAAGGGTACTGGCAGCCAAAGTCAGGTCCTCTGAAAGAGTAACAAGTGCTCTTGACCAATGAGCCATCTTTCCAACCCTTGGCTCCCTTCATTGAACATAGATAAGAACTGATTTTCAGGCTTTCCATTCATGGGTCTCCTTTATTAAAAATAAGAAGAATAAAGGGAAAGCACGATTGAAATTTTTGTCTGTCTTCTTCTTCTTCTTCTTTTAATCTATTTCATAATACTGTCCAAACGGGGTTTAGGAGAACTTTTAATGAAGTAGCTGCTAAGGCAAAGAGTTCTGCAGACAAGGAAAGGAAAGGAGGGGGGAGGGGCACAGTGAAGCGACACTAGAGGGCGCTGCTGCAGCTTGGCCCACCAACAGCCTAGTGTGTCACAGTAGGAGCAAGGATTGAGAGAAGTGAGGCACCCCGGGTGCTGAAGAGGGTTTCCCCCTGAGAGCCACCTCTCTATTGAGAGACCCTTGTGCATCCAGCGTGCCCTTGTTTAAGATTGTTGAATTTCGCATCAGGTTGCCTCTCACACACTTCTTGAGCAATAGGATGAAGCTCCTTAGTGGTAATGGGAATTCTGTGATCAGTAAAATGTAGAGTTTGATGGCCTGAGACTAGAATATTCAAAAGAGATAACTGACCCATTATCCTCAGTGGCTTGTCTCCATGGAGACACAGCAGGAACAAGGGAGTCCCCAGATCCTTTCTTTTGTTACAGGCTCTCACGCCTGTGATCTTTCCTTGTCTTAGTGCAAACAGAAGGAAAGTTGCTTAGAGTGTGTAAATGTCAGTGTGGATGTATCTTCTGACTCATGCTTTTCCCCTGCTGATTTTTCACCATAATTCCAGAGAAGTGTTCCCAAAGGAGAACATTTGGTCCCAACGTGTAATGAAAATCACTCTCAAGTTGTCAGCTTTGTTGAGACATAATGGAGAACAGTGGTTGTCAGGGGCTGCGGGAGGGAGAAGTGGGGAGTTAGTTGTTCCATGGGTATGGAGTTTCTGTGTGGGGAGACGAGCGATTCTGGAGAGCAGGGTCAGTGGGGATGGTTGTACAACAGTATTGAGGAGCTTCATACCATTTTAACATAGAAAGTGCCAACTTTTATCATGTGCATTTTACCACAAAATAAATAACTTCAAAATTGAAGTAAAATAACACAATGGGTAAAATCACTGTGAAGAATTGCATCATTCGCCTCAAAGACCCCATGATCTCTGTTGGGGATGAACCAAGGAACACAAACTTCTCTGTCTGTGACTCTAGGAGAAAAACATTTGTCATGTCCAAGTCGATTTACATGATCTTCACAGGAAAATGTATGTGCACACTTCCAAAGTATATGCATAGCAAAGCCACTCACTTGGTATCCATCTTTGGAATTCAAACTGATCTACAAGGTTTTCACAATTACAATTCTAAGCCATTCTGTTTCCTATCATGGTTTTAGCAAGAATTGTAAGCTCAACGGATGAGTGGTTACTATGTCATATATAATCCATCTAATATAAAGGGCAGAGTATAATCTTATACATCCATGGAGATGATAAGAATGAGCTTTGAAATCAGGTATAAATTTAAAGCTTTGATCCACCTTTACTCTCAAGCATGGCAGATAGCTTATTTTTTTGCTGATCCTCATTGTTCCCATATTCACAAATTTGCCTCATTAACATTTCCTTCCAATCCCCAACTTAACATGCATAGTGTTTTCATGGTCATTAACAGATATACATAGAGAGAGAAAAACCAAGGTGATATTTGGCATTTCTACTTGAGATCATACCAAATGGTCTGATTGGTACTACATTTCCGTATTTGGTGCTTTTTGCTGGCGCTTTTACTGTTCAGAGTGGTGTGAATAATTGTGATGTATCTAATTTTCCTGAGGACAAGTTTTGTTTTGTTTTGTTTTGTTTTGTTTTTGAGAGAATATGTATGTTAGACAGTCTTCAGTCAGATATTCCTTTAATTCAATGAATTTTTGTGCAATGGATTAATGAATCCAGGTCCTCCTGAAACCTCATAGTTGGTTTCTCTCACTACATATATCTGTCTGGAGCCATTGATCAGACAGCTAGGTAAATGAGGTTTGAACTCATTATGTATTTACTCAACAACATAAGGCAGCTGGACTTTCTTCCAGGGGCATAGAATAAACAGAGTCTTAGAGGCTCTGTCTTAGATGCTGGAGTAGAAACAATGGAGAAGGAGTAAGCTTCACTCTCACCTGCAAATTAAAAGCCATTTAGGACAAGAGCTTATTAGTTCCGTCGGTATTGGTATTTTTGTTGTTGCCCTTGTACATGGGCTCTATGCAACTATGTACACTGTGTATTTGAGTGTACATGTCTTATGTGTATGCAGGCCACAGGTCAAACTCAAATGCCTTCCTCTATTCATCTGTGTTTTGCTTTTGAGACAAGATCTCTCACTGAACTGGAGTTACCTTCAGTTAAAACCCAATTGGCTACATTGGGTGGCCAGTGAGTCATGGGACTGCTCTTGCCTGCTTCCCAGTGCTGGGCGTCTAGGCACACCCAGCCATGCCCAGGTTGTACAGGGGTACTAGAGATCCAAACTCAAGCTCCTATACTTGTGTGTCAAGCAGTTTACCTATGGAGTCATCTTCTCAGCTCCAGTGTTGTTTTTTTCTTAATTATTTTTATTGTATGTGTGGATGCTTTGTCTGCATGGAGCTCTGGGTACCGCTTGCATGCACTACCCACAGAGTCCAGAAGAGGACACTGGATTTCCTGAAGCTGGATTTATAAGTGGTTGTAAGATACCAGAGGATTCTGGGAACTGAAGCCAGGTCCAGCGAGTGCTTTTAACCCCTTGAGGCATCTCTCTAGCCCCAGTATTGATGGTTGGATAAAAGCAGTCTTTGTTGCAGGTGTGACCTCAACATCGTAGGAAATTGTGCTCACTTCGGCAGCACATATACTAAACATCATAGGAAATTTAGCAGCGTCCTTGGTTTCCACCCACTGGATGCCACCACTAGCCCCTCCCCTAGCTGTAGCAGCCAAAATATGTCTATAGATATTGGGAGATGCTTTAGGGAGGCAGGGTCACTGGCAACCCAGTTCAGAAGCAGTGAGCTCGGCAATATAGAAAAGCCTGGTGTTGACCAATTAGTATAGTGAAGGTAAGTCAATCTTAGCATGACCTCTAAGCAAAGAATAAAAGTGAGGCTGTGTCCTCTGGAGAGGGAAGAGCCTGTGAAAATTGCATTCTGAACAGATTGGACCTGAGGAGTCCAGTAGACGTGTGAGAGAAAGGGTTCTAGTGCTACGTGGTTCTTCCATTGAACAGGCACTGTGGCCAAGAGGGTCAAAGGTCAGAGCAGAGTCCAGAAGCAGTTGAAGGGCCAAACTTGTCTGGGAGGAGTGGCTGGTCAGTCATAAATATCCTGAAAGCATGTCTTCAGAGCCCACATCTGTCAGGATTTGTTGTTGAACTGTAACACTGGCAGAAGCTTGTGTTAAAGAAGAACTTTAACACTGGCAGAAACAAATGAGATTCCTCGTTGGAAAGATCTCAAATGAGCTTTTACTTCTAAGTTTGACTCCAGTTCTGCAGGAGTCTGAGCATGATGGAGCTGTTTGGGGATTACACTGCTATTTCCCCAGTCCTGTTCTGAGCAAACCAATTAAAGTTATAATGTACATCTCCAGGGGAGAAGAGAGACACAGTAGTGGTGAGTTTCTCCTCAGATGCCACTGTACAACACTTTCTCCTACTGCTTGGTTGATGAAGTTCTGGCAAATAGGAGCAAAATAAGCTGTCGGTTCCTCAGAGGCACTTTGTCCTCATAGCTGTAATGGAACCCGATTGTCCTCTAGGTCTCTGTCTGAGAACCAATGTATATGTTCCATAAATCCCACCATATCCCCCACAATCTGACCACATCTTCACAGTCTCAGAGGCCCCCGTGGGTTGCAGATTTCACCTCCCCAGGTTGAGTCTGAGCCAAGGCTCTGTGCTTCTTGGAGAATGGGAAGCAAGAGTCTTCCCCCATCTCACTCTGATGAGTCATGGGTTAGGAGGAGCTTTCCCTAAGGCTGGCTCACATCAGTGATCTCAGATTACTATTCAAGAGTTCCTGTCTGTGGTAGGCTCCTGTCTTGTTCCTTGTTTTCACCCTCTTCTGATGTCTATCCCAACTGCCTTCCTTTGAAAGACTCTACCGAGCAGGGTATTAAAGCAGATGCTGAGACTCATAGCCAAACTTTGGGCAGAGTGAAGAGAATCATATGAAAGAAGGGGGAGATTGAAAGACCTGGAAGGGTCAGGAGCTCCACAAAGAGAGCAATAGAACCAAAAAAAAATCTGGGCACAGGGGTCTTTTCTGAGACTGATACTCCAACCAAGAACCATTAATGGAGATAATCTAGAACCCCTGCATAGATGCAGTCCAGAGAAGCTTAGTCTCCAAATGGGTTCCCAAGTAATGAAACAGGGACTGTCTCTGACATGAACTCAGTGGCTAGCTCTTTGATCACCTCCCCCCCACCAGGAGGAAACAGCCTTACCAGGCCACAGAGGAAGACAATGCAGCCACTCCTGATGAGACCTGATAGGCTAGGATTAGAGGGAAGGGGAGAAGAACCTCCCCCTATCAGTGGACTGGGGAAGGGGCATTGGAGGAGAAGAGGGAGAGAGGGTGGGATTGGGAGGGGATTAGAGAGTGGATTACAGCTGAGATACAAAGTGAATAAACCGTAATAAATAAATAAATAAATAATTTAAGTTCCTATCTGCACCTTGCAGAGTCCTTTTTACCTTCTACCTGTACAATATGAGTTATTTGGTCACACAGGCTTCATTTCTAACGGAGAGGGATGAACCTGGCCATGGTGGTCAGTAACAGTGTCAGATGATTCTGAAGTGTGCTAACAGTGAAAAAATACCGCCATCCTCAAGAAGGGACTGTGCTCACTCCTATTAATAAACACCATGAATAAGAAAGTGCTTTTTCTCACTGGCAAAAGAAATTCAGAGAAGCAGTTCAGGGTCAGTACTGTCATTTTATTTTTATTATCATTATCTTTTTTTTTCAAACATGATTCCTCTATTCCTGGCTGTCCTGGAGCTTGCTATGCAGACCAGGCTGGCTTCAAACACAGAGATTGTCTGCCTCTGCCTCTGCCCCTGCCTCTGCCCCTGCCTCCTCGCTTTCTATACTACTGTTAGGCCACAAATTCCATTCTTAATTTTATTTACTTCATTGTACATTGTGGCTGATGGAACTCCAGCTGTTCTGTTTCTCTATCTTTCATGTAGAAAACAAGATAAAAGAGGCAAGTGTTATCCCAGGCAGAGCTCACAGTGCTCATGTGTCATACCCAGGCATACTATTGGCAAGAATACAGTCAAATGGGCTTGTGCAGTTCGTAGAGGGAGAATGGACAGAAATAATGTTCTTAGGCAGATACGTTGATCTGCTGAGTGAAATCGCTGAAGAAAAGGAAACTGGACCAATTGTGACAGCCGTGACTGCTACAGCGTTCTGACATCATCAGGCTGTGGCCTTGTGAGGAGCTGTTCAGTGTGGAGAACATTTCACCCAGCACAGTTCACGCTGAGTTTACTGGGAAGCCCTGTGTTGCTGTATTGTGGAGAACACCAATAGGAAATGTTCTTTATTTCTATAGTCAACAGTACAGACATAGTGAGAATTGCTGCATGAAGGACTTTTGATTCTTGTTTTTTTTTTTTTTCCCTTTCATCTGAAAGTCTCTTTTGAATACCCAAAGAATGAAATGAGGGGATAAGGAAGCAATGCTGTGTGTGTATGTGTGTATATGTGTGCATGTCCTTATAGATGGCTAGACGTCAACCTTGAGTCATTCTTCAGGTTCTATCTACTTTGCTTTTAAAGATGAGGACTCCTAATTTTACCTGGAATTTGCTGATTTGGCAGAACCCTCTGGTCAGTGAGCCCCAGGGATCATCCTGCCTCGGAACCCTCAGCCCCCATCCTAGGATTACCGAACAATGCCCAGCTTTTTACATGAGGTTTGAGAACCGCCTGCAGGTCCTTGTACTTTCACCACAAGCTATCTTGCCAGCCCCGGAATTTTCTTTTTAATGACGTGCTCTGTTGAATATGAAGCTCCCACACCTTAGTGCTTGAAGGGCTCCAGGAATATTACAAATATAAGCACTTCAGACCCAAGAGCCACTCAGTAAATAAAGAGTTCGTGAATCCCTTTCTTCAAATAGATAGTGAGAGCAGTGGATTCTGGGGCCAGGCAAGTGCATGTGCCTTGTTCTTTGTTGGGTTTCTGCTAGAGATCTGGGTATAAAAGTGTTCCCACTTCAGAACATTAGCACTTTGGCCCATAACGTTGTCACCAGGACTATGGACTCTCCCTGCCGAATCATATGCCCAGGTGGAGGAGGGGACTCCTGAAAAGCTGGGGATGGGTTCAACCAATTCTTCCTCCTTTAGAACTTTTCTGTCTTCTTGGAGAAGACAGGAAGCCTTGTTGTGGTTGTTGAGAGGAAGCCATGGGATAGCTGTAAAACTGTGAGAGTGTGGCCAGGGGCGACCTGAATGGTGATTAGATACACATGACGGGGCCCTACACCTGCCAACTTAGAAATCAGTACCTTCCCAGGCCTCCCAGGTGATCCCAAGCTACAGAGTATGACCCGCTGGACTAAATCAAGGGTTTCACAGCTGCAACGGTGGCTACAGAGGCGGCGGCGGCGGCAAGTGCATGATTTCTTCACAAATGCAGTCATCGACTCCAGCTTCCATCTCCACCCAGGTAGAAATGCCATCAAATGTACAATTCCATCCAACAAGCCCAGTCTTCACATGGGTGAGGCCCTGCTTTGTAGGATGAGTTTGCACACTGCTTAAAGTTCTTACCATCCATCCAATGCAGATCAAAGCTGTTGCCAAGCTGCCTAGACCAGGAGTAACGTCTTAAAGAAAAGTCTCCAGCAGCTTAATATTCTAAGCCAGTTTACTGTGTTCCCATTGCTTTTGTGCGGGGAAAGTGAACCCAGTATGACTTCACCCAGGCAGAATCACAGGACACCCTTACCTGGGAACACCTGAGTAGAGCAAAGCTTCTAGAACATTCAGCATTTTCATTTTTGAAGAACGACACAATTAGCTGTGCCGTTGACATGCCAATTGATATTGCTTGGTAATGATTGTTATTGCTAAAACTCTATTAGGTTTGTTTATTTGGTTATAAAATGAACATGTGAACATGTTTGGGCTAAAATAAGCCGCATGTAGGGTTTTCATTAAGGTAGTGCCAAACTGAATTTTTGTAGTGTTGGAAAGTAGAATCCATTGTTTCTCATTTCCATTGTTTTGGTTGATGTCTGTTTGGGGCTGCCCTGTGACTCTATGGTAGGGGGTGCAAGGAGAAAATGCATGCAACCCCCACTAAGTGCAGACTCATAAAAACTGTCCCTTCTCCTAGCTGAGGACCACCTTTACCCCTATCCCTGCTAGAACTTCTGGCACCCAAACCTCAAGAGATGGAGAAGTCAATATGACAGGCTCAACAGGCTTTTGAGAGGATTAGAAGTCAGTGATGGACCTCCAACCCCCAGAGCACACCGGCTCAGCTGCCTCGGGATAGGTAGATTGGTAACAAACTTGGTAGATTGTTAATTGATGGGAACTGATTTGTTTTGAGAAGAGTTGACTTGCTAAGGAAAGTATCAACTCCTCCATCAAAGTAGTGGTAACCTTGGAAGAAACTATTTTAATAGATTCTATATGTGAGGACTTACTGGGATACTGGGAGAAAGGGTGGATTTCAGTGGTGGTTAAGAGGGGTGAGTAGTAACAGGTGATGTTTGTCCAGAAAAGAAGGAACTGTTTCCAGAAAGCAGCCACTGCCTCTGTTGGCTTGATAAATGTCTCCAGAGAGCTTCGTCAGTGCTGGCCCCACCTTCACCCAGTCCTATCATTTTGGAATTCCCTTGTCCTCCAGGCTTCAGCTTTGTGGAGCTCCTTGCATCCCATGTCCCAGTGCAGAGCCAGCCAAACACAGGTCCCCAGGATCCGTCTCTGAGGGAATTTATAAGTGAGGAAAGCTAGTCAGTCTGGGACAGACTGTTGAGTAGTGCCGGGGGAAACCTTCAGCTCTGAGGAGGTTCTACAAAGGGAGCAGAATAAAGCAGGGATAAGAGGAATCTGTGATGAGAGCATTGAGAGACTGATGAGAAAACATCATAATAATTTGACATTTTCTCCTCAGGAATCAAATTTGTATTAATCGTGCTACATTTCTTGCAACCTATTTTTCTTGCTTGGGCTAAAAAAGGTAGCTCCCAGATTTGGTCTCATTCTCTTCACCACCATTGTTGCTACAAGTCCTAGCCTGAAGAAAGGCCATTGTATTCATCAGGGTTCTCAAAATGAACAGAACTGATAGAATGAATGGTGTGTGTGTGTGTGTGTGTGTGTGTGTGTGTGTGTGTGTGTGTGTAGAGGAGATGTGTTAGAATTATAGGTTGTGGTCCAAGTAGTCCAACAATGGCTGTCTCCTGATGGAAAGGCCAAGAATCCAGTAGTTGTTCAGCCCAAGATTGGCTATCTCAGCAGTCCTATCTGGTGCTGGAGTCCCAGGGAATTCTTAGAGAGCTTCCAGTTTTTAGTCTACAATGGAATCCCGAAGAAGTAGGTTTTAATACCAGCCCAGCCAAGGAGTGCCTCAGCAACAGGATAGATGAACTTGTCAACGAGAGTGAGAGCAAACAGGCAAAAAGCGGCCTTCTTCCATATTCTTTTATGCAAGGTACCACCAGAAGGTGTGACCTAGATTTAGAATAGGTCTTCCCACCTCAAATGATCCAATCAGAAAAATCTCTCGTGCGCATGCCCAGCTATTTGAGTCTTAGTAGATTCAGATGTAGTCAAGCTGACAGCCAAGATCAGCCATCATGGCTGTGAAGTGTCTTCACATCCTGATTATGCATTTGTGTTATATGTGTGTGCACTCTCATTTAGTCATCACCATCTTATGATGATTCTGAACATTTGTGTAGTTTGCTTGGGAACCTTATAGGAGGGAAACAACAGAGCCACAGCTAGAGGCTCATGCTTATCTACCATGCTGTGGAGGGTTACAGAGAGGATTCCATCCTGGGAAAAATGAGCAGCTTCACAGCAGGCTTCGTTCAAGGTACCACCAAAGAAGGGCTCTCAGGGATGGCTGATGCGAAGATAATGAGAAGTGATGGACAGCAGGGTCAGGAGAGTTCCGACTGTCTATATTATCAAGGATGGCAGGGATTCATCTCATGTTAGTGATTTCTGCTGATGCTTCATGATTATGAAGATTTTAAGAATGACTAGAGCAAAAGCTGCCTTTTTCTTCATTTTCACATTTATTTTTCTTCCTCTTTTTTCTTCTATTATTGTTGAGACAGGGTTTTACTATATAGCTGAGGCCTTCCTTCCTGAGCCTCACGAGTTCAAGGATTACAGGCATTACAGGCATCTGGCACTATCTCTGTCTTAGAAGACCTTCTTCAAGTAGTGTCAGGGGCAAAGCTCAAGTGCCAAACTACAGACCTTAGGCCCTCTCCCTTAATCTGGCTGATGTCCAGTGAGGCATATGGTGTAAAGACTCTCAGAAAACATTCCCAGAATAGCGTGGTCGTCAGATGGCCAGATAGCCAGCTTTTTATCTCAAGCTAATTTGTGATAAAACTGTCACTTCTCAGGAGTGCTGCCGTAACCTGCCAACAAAGCTCAAAACCGTTCCTTTCATCCAGGACATGGCTCCCTGCCTCTAAGCAACCCAAACTTTCTTCCAAAAGCCACAGCAAAGTCTATGGTTGCCTTTAGGACTAGATTCAGAGAGGGGTGGGCACATCATGGAGAATGGGTCCCCTTATTTTGAAAATAAAGATGGCTTCCACATGTCTTAAAGCCTTGTCATCTCAAACCTTGTCATCTGCTTGTTGCTTGAATACTCATAACTTGATCTCTAGAGGTCAAACTAGGCAGCAGTCTTGCCCACATTCCCAGGACATTTGTTCATATCCACCACTCCTAATGCTAAGGACTTAGAGGAAGCATGTGAAGGGCATGGAGTGTGAGAAAATGACGGTAGTAGAGGCCCAGGATTCACCTCCAGCTCATCAAATAAGTATCTTGTTTCACAAGAGCTGCTTATGCTGCTGCTCTAGGAAAGATCTTGAAAGTATCTTCCATGGTCTCTGAAACTCTGGGGATTTTTTTTCTCTCCTTTATAAAATATCACACCATTGATTATTAGTACTCTTTCTGTCTGTCTGTCTTGGGGGATATATCTTCTTGTTTATGTGGGTATTTGGAGGCTAGAGGTTAACCATGGGTGTATTTTTCCAGTCACACTCCACTTTATTTTTGAAGACAAGGTCTCTCACTGAACCTGGAATTTACTTACTACTAGGCTAGCTGGCCAATGAGATCCAGATATCTACTTCCCTGCCCCTGATCTGGCTTACTGTACCCCCATCTCGCTGCTCTACCGCCTTTTCCACTGATGCAGGCAACCCAAACTCAGGTCCCATGCTTGCACAGTGGGTGCTTTGCTGACTGAGCCACACCCCAAGCCATTTCTTGTCTGTTTTTACTTCTGATTATTTTTCATATGACCTGATAGTGTTAATACCAGCTGGAGGTGGGTTCTTCTTCTCCATCAGTTAAAGAATTAAAACACAGGAAATCAGCACAGTGCATAAGCGTTTACTGGCAAGTAAGCATTACAGATGTCTCAGGTCAACAAGGGTTGAGGGGGCTCACCTGGTGGTTCTCCTCTCTCTGTTTCCGTTGCTCTAGAGGTGCCGCCGCATCATTTCTGAAATAAGGACTTAGTTGTTGCCTTTTTCCATGAACACAGCAATATCTCCGAACCAGGGGATCAGAGAGTCTGAGACTGAGTCTCCCAAAATGGCAGATGCTACACCCATAAAGCCTCACCAACATGGCTGCCCTCTACCCTCTATGGGCACCTGTAAGCACTGATACACATCAGCTCACATGAGCACACATACATAAACATAAATATGTAGCAAATAAATATTTTAATTAAAATATAAGTATACCATTCTCATCTTTCCCTTTCCTTCCTCCTATAGATATATATATGTATGTGTGTATGTATATATGTATACTCCACAGGAAGTAGAAACTTATTGCCTGCTGCTGGGAACAAAAATAAAATAAAATAAAACATTTAAACTAAGCCTGTTATGCTTCTCCTCCTATATCCTAGGAGTGCCTAGCCTCAGGAGAATGCCTGCCTTCTTTCCTTAGGCAAACATAGATGCTTGGTACTTACCCCACCGTCTAAAAACCGCTGAACCTCAGCAGCTGCAGGAATACATCAGTTGTAAAGAGCAACATGGTAGGAGTTGCAAAGGTCCATGTGCTGCTGCTGCTGCTGCTGCTGCTGCTGCTGCTGCTGCTGCTGCTGAGTCTCCTTTCAGTGTATGCCAGTGCTGCCTGCATTGCAAATGGCTCAGACCTGGAGGGCTTTTGACGTAGGTGGAGACTGAGACACCCAGGAACCTGCAAAGTGCCAGAGAGAGGTTTGAAAGCAGTATTTAGACAGGCACTGACACATCCCTTGGCTAGAGAGGTGCCTCTCATGGGACAGCGGCACAGAAAATGGTAAAGCAACGCTGTTGGGAGTCGGCAGGGAAAGCCTTGCCCTCTGGCTTCACCTGTGCGCTTGCTGAGTTCTTCTCTGATAAGGACTGTCTTTGACTTTCTTTTCCCCTTCCAGAGAGGGATAGCCCCAAGTGAGGGGCCATTCACTTGGCTCTGTCTTTTAGGATGCTCCTCTGAGGGGCGGTGGCGCGTGCGGTGAGTAAAGGGAAGCGCTCTGTGTGTTCTGTCCCTCAGGTGCACCAGTACTACAGCTGCCTCCCAGAAGAGAAAGTCCCCTATGTCAACAGTCCCGGAGAGAAACTGCGAATCAAGCAGCTCTTGCACCAGCTGCCGCCCCACGACAATGAGGTAAGGCGCTTGGAGGGGGCTTCCGGTGGTTTCCAGAACTTTCCGTGAACTGCCCCTTTTCCTAATCGTTGTGATCAGTAAGCCTGCTGCCAAAAACTTCTGGCAATTGGTATTAAATTTTAGCTCCCTTAATTAGAATCTAAAGAAAACCCGGCTGATATTTCTGGAGAGCGCTCCTCACCCCACCCCCAAAAGAAAGCCTGTCTCACTTTGGACTGGGTTAGACGCCAAAGCCTGGCTTGACTACAGAAAGTTAGGGAGCACTAACATTTGAATTCTCAGGCCTGTGTTTTCTGACTTGGCTGTGTCCTGCCAGCCGATAGTGGGAGTTGGAAAGATGACTAAGGACCGCTTGGTGCCCAGAAGAAACACTGCAGGTCTCTCAGATTTTCAGGCTTGTTTCGTAAGAAGTGTATGTGCAGGTTCTTCGTGTTAAAGGCAGCCAAAGTTACAAGTCTGGATTGGCAGCTCTCACTAGGATTTTTATCACGTCAAGATCTACCTAGTTTGAGTCATCCATCTGTATTTTGAAAGTATTATAGACATTGCTTTTTTTCCTAATCCCAGAAACACAGCAGCTCTGTAAGCAAGGATTTGATTATTGGATTTTGATTATTTTGATTTTTTTTTTTTTTTTTTGAGGTTGGCTTTCCATTTAGCCAGGGTAACTCAGAACTCTCTCAGAGCTCAGTGACTTTCTCAGACCTCCTCTCTCCGAGAGCTGGCTACAGATGGGCAACTGTGCCTGGCCAGCGTCACTTATTACTGAAATCACACACTCATCTGAAGGAGGAAGTCTGTAAGCAAGCTTTTAAAAGATCGTGTGGGAGGAAGTTAGGCTTCTAAGCTGGACATTAATTTGTAGTATCTGGTATCAAGAATCTCACAGATGTACACTATTTAGCTCTGTATTTTAAAGCAAAATTATAATTTTTAAATTGAAAGAAAAAAATCTACCCCAGGAGAGAGCTGGTCTCCAGTTCCTACCAACTCATCATATACATGGTGACATAGTTGCATAAAAGGGATTTTTTTTTACGTGTGTGTGTGTGTGTGTGTGTGTGTGTGTGTGTGTGTGTGTAAGCACCTCCACCCACCGAGCCATCCTACTGGCCCAAAAGGAAACAATTTGAGCAGCTAATGCTGAGGAACTGAGGATGTAGATTGTGGTACAGCCCTTGTCTGGCTGGTGCAAAGCCCTGAGTTTACACAGCAAAATAAATATATGAATCTGAATAAGTGAGACAACGTCTCAAAATCTGAAACAACTCCCTAGAAAGCTGTGCTTCTCACTCCTGTTACTTATTTCGTGGTTCATAAAACAAATACAAAAGTTGACTCCTTCAAAGATGAAAGCAAACATTGTAATCAGATGCCCGGTTAACTAATCTGGAGGTAAAAATGCAAGTTTTCACAAGCTGGAGGGGTGTGCCTGTTTTTAAAAGTACACTCATAAAATGTCATCAGTGAAACCATGTTTTCTGGGCTGTTAGGTTTCTGGAACATTCCCCTGAAGACTTTTTTTTTTTTTTTTAACTGTCACTTGATCTACCCTACGCTTGCAGTGGTTTATTCTGTTTATGGTTGACTATGCTTTCGTTGACTGGGCACCATTGGTATTACAACTCCATGTTGGTAGAATGTGATACATGAAAGCCAGTGGACAGGATTGGGACATTTGGCATGGTGACATGGTCTCTTCTGAAGACAGAGGTTGACTCTAAAGCTAATGCTTAATCATTCTCTTTTCCTGTAGATAACACAATTTGAACAGACATAGTTGCTCTGACTTTCAATTTGGCACACAACAGTTTGAGCCGAGAGCTTTTCTTGACATTTTCTTTATTAAAATATTGTCTGAGCAATACAGTCAACATTTCTGATATAGATTACTCCAGGAGAAATCATGAGGTGCTTTGGGACCATATATCCAAGAGGAAGTTATAAGCGTGGCTCAGAGTGCGATGTGAGCATGGCAGTAAATGAATCTGTAATGAGAGTTTATTTTCCTTTAAATCACATTTCACCATTGTGATGCAGTGATTAGATACGGAGGAAATCTCAGCCTGTAGCCAGTATCCTAATGTCACTGCAGCCGGTTCTGTTCTCCCATTTTAAGTAACATATCAGTTTTAGCATCTACTGAAGATGCAGTGGTCACGTGGGCTCTAACACTGTGGTTTTGTTCTCTGCTTTGATAGTTGCCTTCCCATCTTTGCGGGTGACTGATTTTTCTGTATGTAGCCATAATCAACTTTCCTTTTAAATATATGCATCCAAGAATCTCAAAGCGAATCCTATTTAAAAGTAACATGAACAAATAATAACTCAGGATCATGACACAATCACCGAAGTGCAGAAACAACAGGACAGAATGGCAGATCCTGGATGTGAATGCTTTTGCTGTCCCTCCCTTAAATCTTTGACACTCTGTGTTTCAAAAAGAAGAAAGCATCTTTCTCATGGTGTCACACTAGGAGAAAATCATATGAAAGTCTACCTATTCTCACTTCCCATAGCAGGATGGAGGATAGACGACATGTGCATGCTGACAACCAAGTTGGAGTCATTCTTCGGTGCAGGGGTCATTCACATAGACACAGACACAGGAAATCTTCAGCTCCTTTCAGTTTGGAAAGGAGAATGTTCCCAGAAATTGTCAACCCGAGGCCACCCTTAGTGACTTAGATCTGAATGTGGGAACAGTGTGAAGGATGAGGAGTAGTTCTAGAACATCTAACGTGCCTGACACATAAACTCCAGAGTTCACAGCCATTGAAAAGCCCATTTGCTTATCACCCTTCTTGGTGCTGGCTTGCCTTAAGTAGCTCCAGGCCTGGACTTAATATTCCACAAGAGTCAAATCAAGAAGCAGAGTGTTTCTGTGAGCCCTGGATGGGGACTTCAGTATTCCCCATGGAGTGATGATGCCTCCTCCTTGCTATCCTTTGTGTGTTCAGGTCCGATACTGCAACTCCCTGGATGAGGAGGAGAAGAGGGAGCTGAAGCTGTTCAGCAACCAGAGGAAACGGGAGAACTTGGGCAGAGGCAACGTCAGGCCCTTCCCTGTCACCATGACAGGAGCGATTTGTGAACAGGTGAGGATGGACTGGAGCAGGGAAGAAGCTCACTCTACGGTTATTTTATTAGATACCAGTGACATGCTCAGCCCGCTTTTAGACATTGAAGATACACAAGTGAGTAAAAGACATTCAAGCTAAGTCTTTCTCATGTAAGGTGCTATGCACCAGGGGGAGAAGTCAGACAATAAGTCAAACCAGCAAATTAAAAAATGCAGAGCTGGAGAGGTGGCTCAAAGGTTAAGAGCACTGGCTGTTCTTTTAAAGGTCCTGAGTTCAATTCCCAGCAACCACAAGGTGGCTCACAACCATCCATGAGGAGATCTGGTGTCCCCTTCTGTCACGCAGGTGTACATACAAGCAGAATACTGTACTAAAAATAATAAATATTAAAATAAACAAAAATTTGCAGCAGGGAAGGAGGGGGCTGGGAAGGACTAGGAAGGCAAGACAGCCGTAGTCTTGAGCAAGATGGTCAGAGAAGAGCCCACTGAGAATGTGGCATTTGAGCAAAGGCATGCAGAGATGCACAGAGGCAGAAGCATACAGACCTTGCCTCAAGGCAGGAGGGAGGCTCCTGTGGACAAGAAACAGTGAGTTGGCCTGTGGCCGGATCAGAAGGAGTAATGAACAGGGATTGGGGATCATGGCAGAGTTCATGGAGAGCCATATAAACAATTGGAAGGATGAGACAAGAGTAATGGCTTCACCCTTTGAAAGATTCCTTTGAAAACAGAGATGTCTGGACTGTGAGTCAGTCTCTCATCCAGGATCATCTCAGCATGGATGACCTTTAAAGGGATGGTATGAGGAGTGATGCCTAAGCTTATTCTCAGTTTTCAAAGTCTAAGAAACCCCATGCCAGCTCCATAGGACCTCACTGAGTTGAAGGACCTTTTGCCTTCTCTGTTGTAGCATGCTTAGGATGTGGTTGAGGAGCATGCTAAAGCAGGACAGGCATATCACCTGCCTGGGCTAACCTTGCCCCATTCCTGCTTTCCAAGGAAGTCCACCATTTCTCTAAATGTTCCCCATTTTTGGCCAGCACCCTCTAACTCAGGCTCTGAGTGACCAAGCAGCTGCCTTGGTAAGAGGAAGCTGGAGACAGTCTGAGAGGAGCAGGAAGTTTTTAGAACTCCGCTTTGAGATTTCACAGGAACAACTGACAGAATCTGGTAGATAGGTAGAGAAACTATTTGACCAGAAAGGGGGCCGTGGGTCATCATCCTTAAGAAGAATCCTAAGACCAACTCCTTAGATAGAAGTGATTGGTGCTTATCATATGTGTTTACTTCAGTGCCTCACCCACTCTCAGGTCAGGCTCCTCATGAGTGGGGCTTTATTTAAAGGGGAAGAAAAGTTGGCCCACATCTGTGCAGAGTAATGTCAGGTGTGTTGAAGCAGAAAGACTTTTCATAACAAACCTTTTGGAACTATGGGAGGAGTGGATCAAATATGATTATGTGTATGGATACTTTAGCTGTTCTTTCATAATCATGGAAGGTAGGGTTGTTGCCTTCTATATTGTGTTATCACACACACGCACACGAATACACATGCATAAGCTTCTAGAACCTGTTCCTCAAATCTATGCCTTTATTCTGTAGATCATATTAACTCCACTAGGAGAAGGGCTTGGTGTCACCCTTTTTACTCCCTAGTCATTGCCTGTGGAGCTCATTCACCCAAGTGAGCTATTCTGCTAGAAATAGGTCATGACCTCATGGTGAACAGAGAGCATCTTTATAAACCCAGTCCTCCTTCCTCCAGGACCCTCAGAACATAACTGCAGTCTAACCCCAGTTGTATGCAATGAGTCGTCTGTTATTTCTGCCTTGCATACTCTGAGCTTAAAAAGCAGTGCCTTTCAATCAAGACTATATGAAGAGATGCTCTTAGAGAGCTGAACAGCATGCCAGGAAGGCATAGGGAAAAGGAAGAAGCTGTTTAGGAGTGAACGGATTTCATGTGCCCTCTCCCCTCCCATTCAGCAGTACAACCCCTCCCCCAGCCAAACCCTCTCTCAATAGCCTCTCTTGATGGTGTTGACTTGGCTATGCCTCTGCATGCACTTTGAGATGTGTAGGTGATGGTTAGCCCTGTTCTTTCCACGCTCTGTAAATTGGCTTGGTACCTGTGGATCCCCCCTGTGTACTAACTACCATAGTAAGAATCTATCTCTCACACCTTTATGTTTCTCATTCTGTTACTTAAGTTGTCTTACTTAGGCCCTAGGGTGGGGGTTCCTGGGAAGAAGAAGAGAAATCTGCCCTACCAGGTATGTAAAGTGGGGGACACACTAACCAGCACGCATATAACTTCCTAGCAGCTAGCTTGTTGATGGTAGTTGAACATCATTCTGTCACAGCTCTAGGAGATACAGCTGATGCTGGCGCTGTTTCTGTTTGCCTCACAGTGTGGAGGGCAGATCAAGGGCGGGGACATCGCTGTGTTTGCCTCACGTGCTGGCCATGGCATCTGCTGGCACCCGCCCTGCTTCATCTGCACCGTCTGCAATGAGCTTTTGGTTGACCTGATCTACTTTTATCAAGACGGGAAGATCTACTGTGGTAGGCACCATGCTGAGTGCCTGAAGCCGCGCTGTGCAGCCTGTGACGAGGTCAGGCCCCATCCATGTGTGAATACTTTTAACTGTTCTGGTCTATTCATGGAAGGCAGAGGTGGCACCATCAGTGTCATGATGTCTCTGTCTCTGTCTGTCTCTCTGTCTCTCTCTAACCTTCACACACACACACACACACACACACACACACACACACACACATCTCCCATAGACTATTCCCAGGTTTCCTTGCCCTGCCATAGCATCACTGTGTTGCTCCACAGGGACATGACATATGTATATGACCTTTAGCTTCCCACACATGGAGGCAACCATCATCAGTGACTCTACCTACCCTCTTATGTTAACCCTTTCCAGAGCGAAATATCACCCATGTCCCAATCATGGTGGATGAATCTGGCACCTGGCATCATGGCCCACTCAGCATGGTGGATTCAGATCCTCCCATGTAGGAATAGATAGAAATTCTCAAATGGCATGCAGCTGGCAATAGGCCTCTTATAATTAAACATACAGACATACACATACAATGTGTGTGTGTGTGTGTGTGTGTGTGTGTGTGTGTGTGTGTGTGTAAAATAAAGGAGCCATTGAGCAAATTAAGATTCCATCTAAAAACCTGAAAGTCCACACCAGAAATAGAGCTCCATTTCTAAAAGAGTCTTTGGAACAGTTGGTGAGAGAGGGGAAGAAAATGGACGAAGCTTTAGAGGTCACTGTATATCTATCTGCATTCTTCTGCCCCTGGTGCTACAGGTGTTTGAAAACATTGAGGTAAGAAATCAGAATGGCGTACAAGGCCGCTGCTTGCCAGTTGTTTTTTCCCCACCAGAAGCACACCCAAGTACTAAGTGCTCATCTCACCACAGAGTGGAAAGCTTGCCACTGTAGAAGCTCGGAGCGCAAAGAAGAGCGTTCTAAGCCTGACCCTTACAGGAAACATTTAGGGGAAGATCTTTGACAAGGGATTCTAATTCACAGGGTAGCTCTGTGCTTCTGTCTGAGCTTATAATAAACAGCAGTCTCGAGGCAGGCTTTTTTCCATCTGCCAGAGCCACCAGGACAAGGACATTTGTCTATTACAAACTGCCTGGGGGCCATGGGCCTCTACTTTTCTAGAGATTTGGTGAACCTTCACTAATGTAGATTCTGATGGTAAGGTTGAGGTGCTCAACTCTCTGGCTCTTGGTGGAAAACCAGATGTGGGTCAAAGTCTGGTACTCTAGACAGCCTCTTGGCCTTCTGGCTCAGACACACACGTGCACATTCACAAAGCTGAACAAGCATCACCACAAATCATGTTCAGCAACCAAAAAATTAGTAACCTACATCTACCAGCTGCTCCTCTCTTCCTCCAACCCCTTCTCCCAGCCTTGTCCCTGTCTCTGGATTCAAGAATGCTAGACATCTCGTATGAATGTTACCATATCATATTTTCCACCTAGCATGATGTCCTGAGAGTTAACTTGTGTCATAGTAAATACTAGCACTTCGTTCCTTTTCATGGCTGAGCAATTAAGGAGCTATATGAACAGTCTTATGAATATATCACATTTAGTTTTAGCCATTTAGCAACTGAGATGCGTCTTTTTCTACTTTCATCTGTTATGAACATTCATGTGGAAGTTTCTGGGTACACAGAAATTTTAAATCCTCAATGTTTTTCATGGTAATTCTAAGCCTAACTTTTGAGCGAAGGCCAAATTGTTTTCTAAAACAGCTGCCCCACTTACTGTCAAGGTAAGAGAATTCTAGATCCTACATGTTCTCTTTAATTCTTGTAATTGTGTTCTTTTTTTATTATAGCTAGCCCAATAGGTACAAAATAATTCCACAGTGTTATGTCAATTCATAATTTTCTAACCACTAATGATATTGATACTTTTTAAATATTTTCGTCTATTTGTTTATTAATTTGGGGGAGAATTTTTAATTTAAAAGCCTTTGCTCATTTTTCACAGTTGGGTTATTATTTTTTTCACCACTTACGAGGGTGTTCATATGATCTGAATACAAGTCTCTTGACAGGTACATGGTTCACACCTATGGTCTTCTGTTCTCTATATTTTTACTTTCTTATTGATATCCTTTAAAGCATAGGAGTTTTTAATTTTGATGGAGTCCACATGCTCTATTATTGACCTGTTGTTATTTGCATTTGTGTTGCCATATCTGTGAAACAATTGCCTTGTCCAAGATCAAGAAGATTTATAACTATAGGTTTTTTTTAAGAATTTTATCATGTTTTTTTTTTTCTTTTAGATCATTCATCCCCTTAAGGTTATTATTTTTTTTTGGTGAGAGGTAGGACATCCACTGATACTTTTATACCCCAGCCCTGTTTATTGGAAACTATTCTTTTACCATAGTATAGTAGTTGCACCACCTTTGACAACAAAGTGCCATACATACACAGACACACACATACATACACACAGAAACACATACACACACATATACACAAACACATACACACCTATACACACACATACACAAACACAATATACATATGCACATACATACACAAAAACATACATGTACATACATAACACACATGCAGACACACACATACACACACATATACACGCATGCACACACACCCCACACACTCACACAGACTCTCAATTCAGAGGGTTTCTCTATATGTTAAGTTTTTATGGCAATACCACACTAAGATTATCATTATGGCATCATAATGAATTTTGAAACATATACTTTGAAGTTGAAAACAATTCTGATGGGTCAAAACATAAAACACCTCCCAAGGCCAGGAAGGTATTAGCCATGAAGGTGACCAATTCTGAGGCACCAGAGCGTGTTGCAGACATGACCAGCTGGCCACTCTCCTTAGCTGAAGATTATTGTCACGGGTAAATGCACTCCAAGTGTTGCCCGATGTTATGTTTTCAAGAAGCAAAAGAGTTCCAAGGAGTCGTATGATATCCGCACCTTAGAAAGCACTGTGCATCAGCCAGATGAAGCTGCTATACGTGAGCGATTGTTGATTTTGCTTTATGTTCCCTAAGGCAGGACGTTTGCTCTCCACTGAAATGCGGCACCATATTAATCGTGCTTCAGGAAGATAAAGTTGTAAGGCTCGTATATGTCTGGAATGAGAATGCGTAGACGCAGCACTGTTTGACAACTTGTGGGCTACCCTGCTTTCTTGGCTTTTTAGTTTGGGGCTGTTACCTCCCCCGAGGTGTTCTCACAGTAAGTCTTAGACGCTGACCAGGTGGCTTCCCGTCTCCAGATCATCTTTGCAGATGAGTGCACAGAAGCGGAGGGTCGACACTGGCATATGCGACACTTCTGCTGCTTTGAGTGTGAGACAGTGCTGGGCGGCCAGCGCTACATTATGAAGGAGGGAAGACCCTACTGCTGCCACTGCTTTGAGTCCCTGTATGCAGAATACTGTGATACCTGCGCCCAGCATATAGGTAAGGCCTGATCCTTCGGAGGATCAGCTTGATCCTTCGGAGATGGGCTCAACCCTGTGTCTGCCATAGTCAGAATCCCTTTGGTTATAATTAATTAAAACACACACACACAACAACAACTCCTACCAGCTCAAGTAAAAAGTAATCTCTTGGCTTATTTTACTAATAAAGCCAAAGAGAATTTGGCTTCAGGTAGAGGTGGGTGAAGAGTTAGACAAAGCCTGTTGTTTTAGGTTTTCTTCTGTGTCAGTTCAGTTTGCCTTTTATTCGCATCTTTTGGGAGCCAGCAATCTTCACAATCTTCACGTGGTGTCTGAGACGTTGCTCTAGTTATTCATCATCTTAACACTTGCACTCTCAAAAGGAGAAAGGAATTTACTATACCAATTTCCAAGCCAGTTCCTCAGGATGGAATCTTATCAGTCCCGACTTGGCCATGGATCTACCTTCAAGTGGGACTATGTAGTGTATGTTTCCACTCTCAGGGAAAAGTGTGAAGCCCCTGAAAGGAAAATATGGGAAGAAGAGAACATATTCCTTAATGACCTTTTGGAAAAAATCAGGAATGGGTAGAGGAGCGAATCAGGGGAGGGGAGGTCCTTTGGTAAAGAGGGATGGTCATGGGCTTCCAGCAACTGTGCCTTCTAGAACTCATCAACAATCAGCCTAGCCAAAGGCAGAGGAAAACAAACAGTCCACAAGCGGTGTGCTCCAGTTTGTGGCAGGTTGGAGGTGATAAGAATCATCCCAGGTTGTTCAGCCATTCAGCAGGTCAGCTTTCATTGGACAGGCTTTTGCCTTGCCTTTTCTGGCATCATGGGAATGAGCAACACTGTTTAAGAAATAGTGTCAGTGGACAAATGTCTGTGGCCGTAGTGTGACTAAAGGCAGTTACTTACAGGCAGTTTCTATGCTCACAAAACCCCAAGAAGCCTATTCAGAAGCTGCCAGTGTCATACCTGCAGTGAGGAAATGTGGAAACCCTCCATTTGCGATGCCATTTTGTTCCGATTAGCTTTTGTAAAGATCCCAAAGAAACAGCCTTTTCCCTGGGATTCCTTGGGAAGGATAGATTTAACATTGCCTTCTGGGCTTAGGTGATGGCAAGACCTTTTCCCCAAAGTACCCTCTGCTCTCGCAGTGTGCCACCTTGACCAGGTGCCCAGAAACCTTTCTGTTTTCAGGACTGTCACGGTCAGACATGCTGATATTCTTTGGTGCTTTCGATTGTGAGTGGACATGTGAGGCAGGAAAGTGGGTGGGACTGTAGGGGGACAGCGGTGCAATGTCTTGACCCCAGGCTGTCCACGTGTAGTTTTAAGTCTGCTAGTCAGTGCTTATCCAGGTAGGAGAGACTGAGTGTTAGAAACCGAACCCACAGCAGCGACACCGCCTTCTGATAGCTTTTCTCTGTCCTTTTCCTCTCCACAGAGGCCACAACTCTGCCACAAATGGCTGCTTGGAGTTTTTTTTTCCCAGAAGCTTGGGAGAGAAAAATCCATTTATGACTAGGTCATGTGCATCTCAAATGGCCCCTCTGTCATCTGTCTTCTTTCAGCTATCCGCAGCTTTTATTGGCTCCCCCCTCCTCTTGAATTCACAAAAGGCACCCATCCATATTTTACTAGAAAAGACGACTGTTGTGGCCTGCAGTCTGTCTGCTGCTCTAGTTGAGTTGCTTGTCCCTGAACTTTTAAAGTCTACTCTCCTGCAAAATGTAAATTCCCCAGGACAGCAGACCCTGCTGCGTGTATCATGTGTACCCCAGCATTCGATGACACCACCTCTGACCATACTGTACAAATATGCCATATTTATGCAGCTGCTCGGAGCAGATTCGACATCAGGCCACCGTTGCCAGGGCAACAGGACTCCTGCTTGTGCGTAGCCGAGTAAACAGTCTTATAAACAGAGGAGGCTGTGGTGGCTGCAGATGCATGCTCCTTTAGAAAAGTGCTCGAAGGGCTTAGGGGGGATTCTTTAGGAAGGCATGCTTAGATGTTGAACACAGAGCCCTTTTCCAGATGTTTGGAGTTCAGGAGCAGTTCAGAGGGCCGTCTGACATCGGTGATGTTTATCAGAAGCAGTGCTCAGCTGCCTGCCGGGCTGCTTTGTAATTTGCTTCCCCTTCTCTCTACCCCCCACCCCCCATCCTCTGAAGCTCCATCCCAGAAAGCTTGGCCTTTCTCTGACAGCTTTGAGTAATTCCCTTGCAGCATAGTGGTAGACAGGGCAAAGGAACCCAGCCTTCCAAGTTCTTTGGTGGGGAGTGGACCAAGATACAGCTGTGGGTTGCCACACTAAGAAACTGCCTATTGTCAGTGGCTTATAGTCAGATCCTGGGCAGGTGATGATACCACAATGAGTTCTCAGAACTCTTGACATACAGAATAAAAACTTTAGAGGAGGAAAGAGAAGGCTGTACAGTTTCAGGGGTTACTTTTGGGACAGCATGTAGACAGTGGTCCTCTGCAAAGAGGGAACTAGGCTTTCAGGCCTAATAAAACTGAAGGAAAGACAGTTTCAATAGCTTGGGACTAAACTCTGTGTACCTCTGCTGAGGAGAGCAAAGCCCGGAAGTGAAGCCGCTTGCCTGGAACCAGACTGATAGAAAACACAGAACCAAGACGCAAACCCAACAGATGGGCTTCAGCAGTTTTAGAGCCCCCTGAAAGTGGAGGAGCTGGAGTGGCCCCACTCTCTGGTCATATTTCTGCACCTATATCCAGCCCACTGCTTCCCCTACAGGCCTCGGCTTTCCATCCTCAAACTACCTGGGGATGCTGGCAGACATGGGGGTAGAGTTGAGTTAGACAGTGGCCTTATCAACCGGGGTTACCCTGTAATAACCCCTGTCCTCAGAAAGTTCTCCTCGTGTTGTCCTAGGGCCTAGTGCCCACATGAAGAGACACTTTCCTCCCCAGTTTGAGGTATATATAGTCAGAGAAGAATTTACCTCCTTCCTGCCTGTCCCTGGGCTCTAGTGACAAAAGCCAGCAGAGGCAGAGCCAGCTCGGGATAAGCTGCTTCCTATGGTTAGCCCCGTCATTTCTCCCCCTGTTCCTGTTTACTCCTCTCTAGACAGGTTTCTGGAAGTCATACCCTGGAAAACCAGGCTGCTGTGGAATTCTAGCCACTAAAAGTGAAGGTTCATTTTAGTGCTGGTCAGACCCCAGGACTAGGAGATACTATTGACGACTAGCCGAGGTTTGTTCCAAACGTGGTTTCAGTGCCCAGAGATAACGGCTTGACATAGAGGTAACATCCTCAAGGACAGTACCCCCTTCCCACCAAAAGGCAGAGGAACTAGTGATGAGCAAGAACAGAATAAAGAGGTGTGGGAGGTTCCTAGCACATAGGACCGCAGGGATTATATGCAGCAGAGTCCTGCCTGAGAGGACCTGTGCCTCTTCCTTTCCTGATGATGTTAGATGAAGGGTGTATACCAATGGTATGACAGCCTCTTTTACAAACACACCCATGGTTTTCCTTACCAAGAGTAAGCAGGATCTCTCCCGCTCAAGAGCTGAAGCCCACTTCCTTCATTTCCAATGATCTAGTCTATTCAGGACCACAGACCGCACAGTTTCTAAACAGTAGAAACATTTCTCACAATTCTAGAGGATGTGAAGGACACAGTAAAGGACCAGGCATATTTGGTGTCTGGGAAGATCTGCTCTCTGGCTCAGAGATGACATCTTGCTGTGTCCCCACATGGCAGAGAGGATGAACAAGCTCCCTTGGGTCTCTCTCATAAGAATATTAATTCATTCATATTAGCAGAACTTTCATGATCTAATTAGCTCTCAAATTATCCTACTTCCTACTTAGCATGGTGGGTGTTAGGAATTGAGCATTGAGACTGAGGGAAAAACAAGATATCCACATTACGCATCCAACAAGCTGCTGCAGTGACTGACCTTTGATTGACAGTGAGTGGAGATACAGTTCATCCATCCACCAACTATAAGTAGGAAGAACCCCTATTACATAGGTCCTGGAGATGCTATGGAAACTTCTTACCCTGTCTCCATAAAACACCACTTTCTGTGAAAGAGATAAGTCATAAACCTATATGTGCATATGATGGTATGATATCAAGAACTAACACCATAAGAAACAGTAGAGGGGTAACCAAGGCTACCATCAGCTGTGGCCAAGAAGGCTCTCGAGACAGCTCATCAGATACCTGGGTAGAATAAAGGAGACAGGACTGTTATATTTGTTCAGGGTGAGACTTCTGAGGACAGAGCTGATCTCTGATACCTAATTATATACCTTAGTCATTAACCTTCTGTGCCTCCATTTTCTCATCTGGAAAACAGAAACAATGGTAGAAACTCACCTCAAACAACTGAGTGCTTTATCAGGTTAGTATTTTTACAGCTTGAATATCCCTTAGCCAACGGAAGAGAGCAGGATTAGTTCAGCTTTTAGAACCATGCATTCTATAATGAGGCACTTGAAGGATAGGATACAAGTCTAAACATGGGCCTCATTTATATTCCTATACAGCTTATGCATATAATCTTGAGCTATTTTTATATACCATCATTAATACTTTTATGTACAAAGCAGTTTTATTATACAGAATTTTCTGCTTGCAGCATCTTGTTGACACCAAAGTTTTGGCTTTAGAAGCATTTTGAGTTTCGCTCTTTTTTTTTTTTTTTTTTTTTTTCCCGATTAGGGATGTTCAACTTCTGTTGCTATTTGGGGAAAATTGTATCTCTGGCAGAATTCATGGCTAAGCTGTTCTGATCTAGGTTCTCCATGCTGCTAGCAAGGGAAGTTGGGAAGTCCGCTGACTAGGAGAATAAGTTGTTGCAGGGTCTGGGCCCTGGTTGCACGGGGCCTGACTGAGAAATGACTGGCATGGTATCTTCTGTGGTGTGGCAGTACTCAGTACTCTCAGCCTCCTGTCTGTCTCTTGCTTCGCAGGAATTGACCAAGGTCAAATGACCTATGATGGCCAACACTGGCATGCCACAGAGACCTGTTTCTGCTGCGCTCATTGTAAGAAGTCCCTGCTGGGGCGACCATTCCTCCCAAAGCAAGGCCAGATATTCTGCTCACGGGCCTGCAGTGCTGGGGAAGACCCCAACGGCTCTGACTCGTCTGATTCAGCCTTCCAGAATGCCAGAGCCAAGGAGTCTCGCCGCAGTGCCAAAATTGGCAAGAACAAGGGCAAGACAGACGAGGCCATGCTGAGCCAGCACAGCCAGCTGCAGGTGAGTTCTAACCGGCTCTCAGCTGATGTGGACCCACTGTCAGTGCAGATGGATCTCCTCAGCCTGTCCAGCCAGACGCCCAGCCTCAACCGGGACCCTATTTGGAGGAGCCGGGATGAGCCCTTCCATTATGGGAATAAGATGGAGCAGAACCAATCCCAGAGTCCTTTACAGCTCCTCAGCCAGTGCAACATCAGAACTTCCTATAGTCCAGGAGGGCAGGGAGCAGGAGCTCAGCCTGACATGTGGGCCAAGCACTTCAGCAACCCCAAGAGAAGCTCGTCAATGGCCATGAAGGGGCATGGAGGCAGCTTTATCAAGGAATGCCGTGAGGACTATTACCCAGGGAGGCTGATGTCCCAGGAGAGCTACAGCGATATGTCCAGCCAAAGCTTTAGTGAAACCCGAGGCAGCATCCCAGTTCCCAAGTATGAAGAGGAGGAGGAGGAGGAGGAAGAAGGTGGCATATCTACTCAGCAGTGCCGGCCCCGTCGTCCACTCAGTTCCCTGAAATACACAGAGGACATGACCCCCACAGAACAGACTCCTCGTGGCTCTATGGAATCACTGGCCCTGTCAAATGCAACAGGTAGGCTAATACTGGGTAATACCATATTTTTCTACACAGATGCCTCCTTCAGCAGCTGCTGAGGAAGGTTGATCTTGTCAGATAGCTTCTGTCTTTGAAGGAATATAGACAAAGCCCGAGTCCAGAGTCTGGATGCCTGTGATGTATGGTGAGGTTTAAGAGTGAGTGGGCAGAGACTACCCAATGGAAGGGAAGGAGCCAGGTGAGGAATGGTGTCCCCTCAGGGTTCTGGCTTCAGTTTGCCCCATGGAGCTCTGAGATTATGTAGTAAGTCAGTTTCTCCTGGTGACATTCAGACTGATGTATCATCCCACCATGCCCACCCATCATTGCCTTTGGACTGCTAGAGAGAAGCATTGTGTGTGTTGTCCAGCAGCATTCAGGGAAAAGAATAGTGGGGGCATTTACCACACAACTGGGATGGAAGTGCCCTAGCCTGTTATTGCTTGAGGACCCCAGTTTCCAAGGTTTTTTTTTAACCCCAGGATCTCAAAGATATATAAGTAAATATGTATATATAAATATATATATATATATATATAAATTTAAATATATATATATATATATACAGGTGAGAAAGCAGGCTGACCAAAATGGACAGGAAGGAGGTAGACCATCCTGTCACCAACAGTTTAACAGTTTTCCAACTGGCTGTAGAGATAAGATAGTTACCTAAGATGACCCATGGCTTTAATATTTAAATGCATGTTCTGTGTGCTTATCTTACTGATCCGGGTATGTAAACCAGACAGGGTGCTGTTTAAGATTCACCTGGTGAGTCATCTGTTGGGGGTGTTTCAATCAAGCTCAGCAGAGCCACGTGTTAGCTGCAGCTTGGTAAGATTGCTCCAGAGTGTGTTCGGTGTCTGCCCCTCTGATAGCAAAGAACCGGAGTCACCGGTGTGTACCTTCATAGCAGGTCTCACAATCAAAGATGTGCCTGGGATCTACAACATTTTGACATTGCAGCGTAATGATGTCTACAAATAACAAGCCACATCCATAGCTATCCTCGGGTTCTTGGAGCCTTGTAGGCCAAGGGTTCGACAAACTTGGACCATAGATATGGATGGTCAACTCTGTTAGTCCCATCTGATAGGCTCAGCTGCTGCTCAGCCCCAGCTACCAGTTGCAATAAACACAAATGTCTTAGCTAACATGAAGCTTTTACCACATGCCAACCATACCACATGTCAGTTCTTGTTCTGGGCATAACACAGATATTAGGTATTAATTTAGGTGTCACCACATTCCAAGGGAAACATTCCATTATTCCTATTTCTGAGTTGGAAAATCAGAACCAGAACGTTTGAGAATTCCCCAGCTTTTTAAATTAATTAAATTTGCCCTTTGACAATTTCTCACATGTATATAGTATATTTCTCCTATGCCCCACCTTCTCCTCTCCCTCCCACTCCTGCTATCTTCCCCTCCTCCCTATAGGTCCCTTTTCTATGTTTGCATCTTTTTGTCTTATTTTGGGACCCACTGAGTTTTAACCAGGATTGTCTGGGTGACCGTGGTGTGGAACTATCTAATGGGGCCTGGTGGGTACACGTCTAAAGAGAATGACTCCCCTTTTTTCCAAATCTGTCAGTAGCCAATAGTTCAGCAGGGAGAAGAAGGGTCTGCATGATCCCTCCCATCCAAGACTGGCTGTTGACGCAAGCCTTTGAGGGACAGAGCAAGGCGGTGGCCTGGACTTCAGAGCCATGCTTTTTCTTGATCCAGCGTCTGCCGCCACCATACAAACCCCACATGATTAGATCCTTCGTAGAAGTTAAAAACACAGATTTTTAAAGATGTAGAATCTATTTAAATTCTCCCCTAGACAAATAAAAGCCCGAGTCATAGGCTGTCTATACAATGAGTTTTACCTTTTATCTCTCCTCCAGTGCTTCACTGACTGTGTTCCCACTTGTCCCAGAAGACAGAGCTTAGCTATTCTTACCCCCATGTTTCAAATTTAAATATATATATATATATATATGACACTTGGTGAATAAGCAGCTTCCCTGATAATTGCAGAAATAAGAGCAGTGAGTGCAATCAGGGCAGTAGAGAAGACTGCCTGAGAACATCTGTGTGCTTTAATTATTTCAGAGGACAGTAGGTAAATATGCGCTCCCGCCTCAGAAGCTAGCTTTCTTAGGCGAGACCGCTTGCCCTAGAACCCCTGGAACATGTGATTAAGATGTGTACTCCTCAGCTTCCTCCCCAGGCCCTCTGCAGCACAGCTCAACAGAGATGGAGCCCAGGAGTCTGTGGTTTTGCCAAATCCTTCCTGCTATGATGTGTGCCATTGTCTTAGGGCAGATGTTCTGGGTTTGTCTATTTTGACAATAACTGTCTCACACTAGGGGACCTTATGAGGAAATCAGGGGTCAAACAGTAGGAATCTGGGAAAGGTCAAGAAAGAACAGAGTCTCCACTTCTAAGGAAGAGGCTATAGGGTGTTTACTCCCATGATTCTCAGAAGACAATGTCCCTCTGCCTTTGATTTCTGAAAGGAAACACTGAGCCATGTGTGATGAGGCTGACAACAAAGATTCCAGAGATCAGCACTGTTCAATGTGGTAGCTGGTAGCCATGTGTAACTATTGAAATTAGATTAATTAAGATTAAATGTAATGAAGATCACAGGCCAACAAGTAAGATATAAGGGCTGTGTTGGGGTTCTCTTAAAGGAGAACTGATATATAGCTATATATAGATATACATGCATACATTGAGGAAGGGTTCAGGGAGCTTAGACCAGCTTACAGGATGCAGTTCAGGTACTCCAGCAATGGCTGTCTCACATTGGAGAGGCCAAGAATCCAGTAGTTGTTCAGCCCACAAGGCTGGATGTCTGATCAGTCCCAGTCTGGTGCTGAAGGCCTGGAGGATTCCTGGAGAGCTGCTGGTCTTCAGACTATGTTGAAATCCTGAAGAAAGTGGTCCTAACATTGGCAAAGGAATGTCACAATGACAGGATAGAAGAACTTGCCAGGGAAACCAAGGTGAGCAGGCAAAAAGCAAAGCTTCCTTCTTCCAGGTCCTTTTATCTGGGCTTCCCCCAGAAAGTGCCACCCAGATTTAGAGTGAGTCTTCCTACTTCAAATAATCTGATCAAGAACTCTCACACAAGAGTGCCCAGCAGCTCTAGCTACAGTTAATTCCAGGCACAGTCAAGTTGACAGCCAAGATGAGCCATCAGAGCAACAGCAATCGACCAAAATTTAGATTTCCTTTTCATTAATTTGAATTGCATTAGCCGCATGAGGCTAACGGCAGCCCTGCTAGATTAAAGGACAGAGCGAGTGTATGGTGCGCATATGGGGTTAAACCCCCTGCCAGTCTTTGGGAGCTCTTATACAAGCCTTGGCTTTATGGATTTTTCGGCCACTAGTCAAAATAATAGGTTGAGAGTCTATGGTTTCCTTAAAATCATTATTTATTTATTCTAGACAGGGTCTCATGTATCCCAGGCTGACCTCAAACTCATTATATAGCAGAGAATGACGTTCAGCTTCTGATTCTCCTGCCTGATGGTGCTGGAATCACAGGAGTACGCTCCCACACCATTTACAAGGTGCAGGGCAATGAACCCAGGGCTTTGGGGATGCAATGAGCTGCATCTCTTCCGGTCTCTGGTTCAGATATTCCCTTCATTTATTTTTTTTTAATATGTGACTAGGGATTGAAACCCAGGGCCTCATGCCAGCACAGCAAGTACTCTGGCACTGAGCTGTGCCCTTACCTCTTTTTTCTTGTCATTGATGATTTGAGGCAAGGTCTCACTCAATTACCCAGGCAGGCCTTGATTCACAATCCTCCTGCCTCAGCCTCCTGAGCAGCTGGGATTGCAGGCTTCTTCTACCAGGCCTAGCTCCACTTCATTGCTCAGGAGACCTCCAGCTTTAAAACAAGTCACTAAATTCTCTAAGACTCGGTTTTCTAGAAACTGGAATTTAATGGGTATCAGTGCTCCCTTTGTAGGCATCTTGTGAAAATTAAATAATAGGTGCAATTAAATTCAAGAAGCACATATGACCCTCTGTAATGGTTCCTGGGAAGTTCATATTGTTAATTCTTCTTTAACTCTAAAGTACATTGTGGGATGGCTCAGTTTCACCACTCTGCCAGCACCCACCAATGGTTTGCTGTATGTAGAATGTCCCTGTGGCCTCATCTTTGCCCAAGAAGCAGGAGGCAATATGTAAAACAGGGAATTAAAGGAAGTAATTTTGTGCCCTTGATTTTCCATGGGACTATCAGACAAGACAGCAAGGTACAAAAATGATGGTTGTTATCACAAGCAAAACTTCTGGTTGTAGCACAGCTTAAGTGGCTTTTTACATCCTACTCCACATAGTCCTGGACCAGAGGTATCTCTTTGAAGGATGAAGCAAGCTGGTCTTCTCTTTGCTGATCCTCAGTCATGCATTTGAAGTCTGCCAGAACATTGAGTAGTCCTTTGAGGAGACAGTGATCTAAACCATCCATGAATTTTTAAGCCTTAGAGTCACAGACTGAGCTACAGGTATAATTTACTAACTCCTTTGGTCATGCCTCTAAAGCTTGGTTCAAGATAATGGATTTATTTTTCCTTCTGAGGATGGCAGCTCATGCTATTGAGTAAGTTCAGTGTTTAATCTGGCAGGCAGCATGGTCCTTTGTAGACAGCATTGTTCTTTAGAACAGATCTTTATAAAAGCTCAGCTCAGCCACTTGCCAGCATCTGATCTGGGCCCTGGCACTGCCCAGATTGTTTAGAACCGGGAGTGTGCACGCCCTTCTCCATGAAAAACACACTCCGTGCTGTCTGCTACCGCTGAGTGACTCAGGAATATTGCTGCGTAAACATCAGTGTGAGAGCGCTGTGAAGCTCCTTAACCCTGCTCTTCCCAGATGCCATCTGAAGCTGCTCACAATGACAGTGATGATTGAAGCGGGCCACTGATCATGAGCCAACATGCTGACACCTTTACACGCTTCATATTTTTGAAACCTCACAGCCCTGGGAGATAAGTCACTATCAGAGCCATTTCACAGATGAGAACACTGACATTCATAGTCAAGCACTGACTCTCACGCCATAGATAAATAGAACTTTCCACTTCTTTCACCTAAGTTCTAACAAGTGGCAAAGACTTGAACCAGGTGTGGCAGTCTTCCCTGATACCTATCCTCACAAGGAGCCATGATCACAGCCGGAGGACTTGCACAGTGATTTTATCACAGGAGTATCTGAAGGAACAAGGCTTTTCTCCCCTGCTCAAGCTGCTGTGTGTGTGTGTGTCAGTCTGATTCCGGTAAAGCATAAGAGCACAAGCAGGCAATAAAACCAAGGCAGAAGGGTCAAGCAGAGATGATGTGCCAAGATTGGTCATTCTTAGGAAGACAAGGAAGAGCAGGAAAAGTGGTCCAGGGTTTGGTGCCCAGGCAAAAAAAAACACAAATGAGATAACAGAAGAAGGTCACAGTTAGGGGTCAAGGGCTAAGTTTTACATTGTGCCCCAAGTGCGTGACAGAGAGAAAACTGGGACTGGGAGCACCTTGCAGAAGCCATTACCACTGGACGACTGTAGACCTTGAGACAGTCCCTGTTGAAGGCTCCCGATGAAGAAGAATATGGCGGAGAAGGGTGCTCATGGCACAGCCACTTTCTGCAAGAGGTGCAGCAAGACCTGAGACTAGTAGGAAGGGAATCGGGTGCATGGAGTTGGGGAGAGGGAAAATTACTTCTTCATTAATGCTCTTGTTCAGTCAGCATCCGTGCGTGGCTTAGGGCCTGCTCCGTGAACTCCAGCTGGCTGAATGAGAGCGCAGGCTGGCTTACCTGTTCTTGCTTCAGTGTCCTCGCCTTTAAGTTGTGATGTTAGGAGAATTGAATTAATTCCTATGAAGAATTTAGAACAGTGCCCAGCACCCTGCACGTGCCCATAGGACGTCAGTGGTTGCTGGCATTAGTAGGGACAGCTGCCAAGCTAAAGTGAACCTAGATCTTCTCTTTATCTATATTCTGGTGGAGTTGACAGCAACCGTTCAAATGAGCGGTATTTGAGGATTGCAGGTGGTAAGTATGGTCCTGCAGAGCTACACTGAAGAGGAATATTGGTGTGGATGGGTAATCAGGGAGGGCTTATGGAAAAGGAGGTGCAATAAGGGAAGGGCTGTGTGCAGTATGAAGAGCAGCATGTGCAAAGGCCCTGTGGTAGAAGGATAAGGAAAGTAGGAACTAAAGGAAGGGCTTGTGGCTGGATGAAGCACAGTCACAAGCCTGGTAAGGAAGGCCAGGGCAGTGTGTTATGTGAAGAAATGGGCAGTGGCTTGCAGCGACACAGGGAATGAGTCCTGGAGCCAGAGGAAGACTGACTTGTGAAACAGTAGAGCTGGGTGAGATTTGAGGCTTCATAACTGCTGACTTGTGCCTGTATCTACAGAAAGTGCTTGTGTGGTTGGCCTGGCTCTGAGGAGAAATCTGAAGGGCTTCTTACCTCTCGTCACATCCACAGCACATTGAGTCATTTGCACCTCATCTCCCTACCTGAAAAAGGGAGTTGCTCAGTTGTTCAATGGGAAGCCATTGACAGCGGGGGAAGGGGGGGGGAAGGCGCGAGGGTAATTTTTTCAGTGTCGCTGACAAACTAGAGAAGTTGCAAACAACAGTTTCAGAGTCTGAAGCAGCCACAGCAGAGCTCACTCACCCAGCAATGTCTGAAATGCTTTTTTTAATCCTTATAATGCCAAACAGTTCCGTATTGGCCTTGAGAATGCTTCTTCTGTTCCGTATAACTGGGCTATCTGTTCTCTAGCCCAGTTTCTTTATTTAGATAGTTAAGAAAAACATCCTTAGCCAGTTGGCACCATTTGAGGGGCCACACCTCAGACATGCTCAGGAAATGCCTGGCCCTGATCTTTATATTGATTTCTGTTAGTTACTTGTTGTGACAAAAGCAACTTAGAAAAGGAAGGTTTTATCTTGGCTCACAGTTCCAGGGCATAGCCCAGCATGGCAGGGACATCCTGGCTCATGACAGCTGACCACATTGCATCCATAGTCAGGAAGAAGAGACAGATGGATTTTGTGTTTGATTTGCTTTCTCCTTTTTTATTCAGTCTAGAGCCCAAGCTCAGGGAGCAGTATTTGGAGTTGTACATTTGAAAACCTAGAACTCACTTGACTCCTTTGCAATGTCCCCAGGGTTAGCCTGGAATAGACTTAGGAAATACTTCAGGAATGTCACTGAACTGCCGTATAGACTCTTGTTTACAACTATTACCAGGGGTCAGGGTAATTTTCAAGTTCTGGGCCTCTTCCTCAAGAATGAAATAAAAGTCCACAAACAAAGCCATAGTACAGATTAGAAAGGAGCTAGGTGCGTGAGCACACACCTTTAATTTCAGCACTCAGAAAGCAGAGGCAGGTAGATCTCTGTGAGTTAAAGGCCACCTGGTCTATAGAATGAGTTCCAGTATAGTGGGCTACACAGAAAAACCCTGTCTCAAAGAAAGAAAGAAAGAAAGAAAGAAAGAAAGAAAGAAAGAAAGAAAGAAAGAAAGAAAGAAAGAAAGAAAGAAAGAAAAAGGAAAAAAGGAATAAATACATTGTTATGAGTGAGGGCACTTAAGGTGCCTGATTATTGTTTGGGGCTTCTTTTTTATGGGGTTCAAGAGATAGAGGTGTTAGATTGCTGAGGTAGTTTCCTATTTTTGAGTAACAGGATTGTATTATATAATTTTTTTTGCTCACTCCTCATATCCTTTTCCATAATGCATCTGATTTTAACCATGCCCAGTTATAGCTAGGCATAAGAGAGCAGTTAGGGGACCCTTCACTTTAGGACCCCATTGCGCTTATTGTCATGCACACAAACCTGATCAGGCTGGATGGGACCCTTGCCCATTTGTCCCAGTCTGTGCTCTAGGATTTGTCTGAATAGAAATGGGATGTGATCAAGGCATAGCTATGGGAGTAGCTTATTCCCATTGTTTGAAGCAGGTATGAGGTGCTGTGTGAATGTGGAAACCACGCTGCCAACAGGTTGCTATGTGCTTTGTTTAGAGAGGGGTGTATGCATGGTCCAAGCCAGGTTGCTAAGTTACATAAGACAGCGAAGGGAGCTGTCAGCAGCCCTAGCCCTTAGTATCCAATAATAGATTGCTTTTTCAGTCGTCTAGCTCCAAAATACAGAATTAAACCTCACTGGCTTGACTTGGCTCACTTCACAGTTCTTAAATTGACCTCCACAGCCAGAAGGAATGAATCACATGCCCTGCCCAGGACCAGGTGGTGAAGTCAACCCTTCATTCTGTGGGAGGGGTGTACTAGGTGCTATTCTGTTGGTTGGATATAACAACATGACCAAAAGCGTCTTATGGATGAAAGGATCTATCTTGACTGACATTTCCAGAGGGCTAGAGTCCGTCATGGTGAGAAGGTGTGCTGGCAATGAGGAAAAGCATAGCAGCTGAAGCAGGGATCTGATCTGGCTAAGCCCATTTTTACCCATGTACTTGAAGCAGGGGTCGGGGGTGGGGGACAGGAAGTGAGGCAAAGCTAAGTCCTCAAAGCCCACCCTCCCGACATCATTCCTCCTCCTAAAGGTTCCATAACCTCCCCCAAAATAGCATCACTAACAGGGAGTTGAGTGTCCAAATACTGTGGGAGACATTTCTTATTCTCACTACCACAAAGGTTCTCAAAAGGAAAGCAGGTCATGTATTTAGAGGGAAAGGTGAAACCAGTGGTTTCTAATTTATTGTATGTGTTCCTCACATCTGCAACTGTCCTTTTAAACTGATCCCATCCTCTCGGAACCCTATGTTCTGAATTTGACATCAAATGCTTATTTTGTATGATAGTTTGGTTTTTTCTAGAGGAAAAAAAAAAAAAAAGCACTGGTTTAAGAAAGGTGATCGTAAAGGGATCTTAATATAAGCATCCAGAGTGTTCGGTAGGATGGATTGGGTAGAGCTCAGCCTTCTCAGATTAACCAATGTAACATGCCTGAGGACATGCCTTCACCTGAGGTATATTCTTGTCAGTCCTCAGAGAAGCCGGGTTATCTTGTTGGCATTTTAGGCTCTGAAATCATCCCATGCTCACACAAAGAGCAGAGCCAGGTGACAATGAAGAGAATAAAAGCAGTGGAGCAGGGTGGGCCGGGATGGAAGGAGTGGGGGGTGGGAATCTGTTCTTGACTTTCCTTCCCAGGAAAGTAATTTTCCTGGTGTACAGGGGAGTAGGGGACAGTCTCAGGGCAAGTGAGGCAAGTGAGAGAGGAAGGCAGGGATGGACAGATTGGATAGAATTCTGTCCAGAGTGGTCAGTGTACCTCGACCACAAGCCACGCATGGTCTTGCTGCCATTCTCTGGGTCCAGGGAAGTTTTTCTAGTGTTTCAGTGTTTGCTGACTGTTAAGGAGGCATATTTATAACCTCTTTGGGGTATAGACGGTCAACTCAGCCAAGAGTAAGTAACCGTGGCTGCTGACAAGAGAGAAAGGGTTACATATTTTATTCATTTGATCACCAAAGGGAACTGCAAAATTGATTCAACAAAGAAGTATTTTTGGCACCTTTCCTTTCCTTATAAAAATGAGCCAGCCCTAAAGACAAGCCATCTACTGTCTCAGCGCTTGCACAGCTCCGACCTTCCCACAGTCACCTGCAGCATCCCTTGCACACAGTCTGGCATTAGCGCAAGACCTCCCAGCGTCACCCGTCCGCCCTCCCCTCTCTTACTCTATAGGAAGTTCCTCCCAGAACAATGGAATTCTGATGTTATTCAAACCTAGGTCCAGCTCTGAGGAGTACACTTCTCTTTCTCTGTGTGTTGAGGAGTATCTATGTATGTATTTATTTGGGTATGTGGGTGTGTGCTAGAGACTGGCACCAGGTATCTTCTTCCATCGCTCTACCTGATATTTTGAGACAGAGTTGCTCCCTGAACCTGAAGCTTTTCCACTTAATGAGGCTGGCTGGATAATTGTCTCCTGAGAGCTTCCTTTCTCAAGTGCCACATCCTCCCACTGCTATCACCACTACCCTCTCACCCCCAGGGCTGAGGTTACAGATGTGTTCTGCTACACCTGGCTCTTATTATGGTGCTACTAATCTGAATACAGGTCCTCATGCCTGCGTGACAAGCGTTTCACTGATTAAGCCATTTCCTCAGCCCTTTGGAGAATGTGTTTCTCCTGTAAATAACCAATCATTTACTCTACCCTTCTAACTAGTCCAGGGATCCACTTACATTATATTTATCTGGAGATTTGTTTATCATGCAAACACTGGGCATCATCTAAAACTCACAAACAGAATCTTTCAGAGATCTGATGGGGAAACAGATCTTAGCATGTGTCCCAGAGACCTCATGGACCCACTGAGTTAGTTTAAGGATCACCAAGTTGTAGAAACCCAAGCCATCATTCACCATCTAGGTGAATGGCCCTACCTACTAGCTCATCTGAAATTAGAATTTCCAATTTCCATCTTTGCTACAGTGCCCCCTTTGCCCAGAGTGTGGCATACTGTTGAGACAAAACAATAATAATAATAAAGTGTGTCTCAGAACTTATGAATGTGGGCTGGTGTGAGGGCTCGCTCACTTAACAAAGTTCTCACTACACAAGCATGAAGACCTGATTCTAGATCCCTAACAGCCACGTCCCAGCAGAGTGTGGTGGCATATAGCTGAGATCCCAGCAGTAGGAAAGTGGAGACAGGAGCCTGGACAGTACTGGCCAGTTAGTCTAGCCAATCAGCAAGCTCCAGATTCAGTGAGAGGTACTGTGTAAACTTAGAGGGAAGATGCTGGGCATTGACCTCCAACCTTCACATGGATGTCCATACACACACAAACGTATAGACACACACACACACACACACACACACACACACATACACACCAAAATAAAATCCATCTAAATGTGTCCAACTTCAAATCACTCTTAGTTTAGTAAAAAGCATCTCAATGAGTAAGGCAAAGATTCATTGCTTGTGACATGTGTCTTACAGAAGGGAGTAGTAACATGCCAGGAATACTTGGTAATTTTAATCTCACCAAATGGCCGCAACAGAAAAAAAAAAATGGACAGGACACTCTAATCTTGCAACAGGACCCTCTTTGGCTCTAGAAACAGAGTGAAAAATCAAAAGCACGTGAGATGAGAGGTTCATAAGAGTTGATTCGTATGGGATGGGTTTATGGAGGGATGAGTTTTGGGGAGATCTCAGCTGGTAAAGCACTTGAAACCATAAGGGCCCAATTTTGATCCCCAAAACCCACATTCAAAGGGGAGAGCAATCATGGTGGCATGTGCCTCTAATCCCAGTGCCGGAGAGGCAGACAGGGAGATCCCCTCAGTTCATGGGCTACCTAACATAGCCTGCTTGGTGAGCTGCAGACCAGTAGGAGAGCTTGTCTCAAAAAAACAAACAAAACAAAAAATTATTTGGTACCTGAAAAGCGACACCTCCACATGCATGCTTACACACGAGAGTGCACACACACATACACACATTGCTATACCACCACAGCAGATGGACGGGTAAATTCTCCTAGCTGGAGCTACACCATCTTTCATCATCTTCAGGTACTGGCCTGGTAGGAGCAGTGTAGCCTAGCTCGGAGTCTGACAGTGAAAGACCAAGTTTGGAGACACCTTGGGTATCACTACCGGGTGCTACTGGCTGCTGGTAGGTGGAGGCAGGAAAGGCTTCCAGGCATCTTATGGTTCACGGAACGACAGCGAGTCCCATGTCATTCTGGATCAGCTCAGAGGATGGTGGCATGATGTGATGTGAAGGAGCCTCCCAGATGGCCAGGGGCAACAGCCCCATTTCCTCCTTCTTCTGCCCCAGCAGGAGCACACACTTGGCTTGTGCTTAGAAGGCATCTGCTTTGCATCTCCTCCCTTCCAGCTCTGTGATCCCTGCCCTCAGGCCTGCAGCTTGCTGACCAGAGGCAAATTCTGCCCCACGAGGTCATGGGAGGCATGAGCTGATACACGTGAGGCCTTTCATTGCTCATCTGGCACGTGGCAACGTCAATATTGAAAAGTTATTACTACTTTTATTGTTAGGCACTCGGGTGCTCACCTCCTGCCACCTTGCCTTCCTATGTTTAACCAGAGAAGGGAGGTTGAGTGGAATTTAAGAATCACTGTAACAAAAAAGGCTAGAAGGCATTAGTGAATGCATGCGGGTGAGGTTTGGCCATCTGGAGGTGCCAGTGACCCAGACCTGTGTGAATGCTCACACCCGGCAGCCCTGCTGTCTGGGGTTTGGGAATTCTCTTTAGTTCAAGAGATGAGCCCTTTCTCACCGGATCTGTTTTTCTATCTTGCCTGAGCTAAAAGAGGCTACCAGAGCCTTTGGCCCAGTTACCTCCCACCAGCCTCCCAGTGAGAGTGGCTGTTACCTCACAGCTCTAGTTTCCTCACCACCACATCACCACCGTACCACTACCGCATCACCACGTCATCGCCATCACCACTACTGCCACCCACACCACCGCTACCATAACACCATCACCACCACCCGTGCCACCAGTATCAATTAACTTTTCAGAGAATTCTCATTTGATACAGCTCCGAGAAATTAATTTGTTCTTTGGGTCTATGGATGAAAAGCTGGCCTGGACTAGGGGTGGGAACTGGGAAGACGATGGAGACACCACAGACATTTTCCTTGGAGATCATTTTCAGCTCTAGAAATGAGCTTATCGTGGCCCTGGACAATGGGTCTGTTTCAGCAGACTGTTTCCCTACCACCTGTAGGGAGACAAAGGCATAACTTCCTGCTGCCCCACCCCGACCCCTGCTCCTCTTAGCATAACTCTGTTATCCCTGAGTCACTCAGCACCTGAGACGCAGGGCTTCTGCCGCCAGAGCATCACTGCGCTGGGTGCTTTTTCTCTTCTCGAAGTTAGGACTTCCCAGGAAGCAGATGGCTTTCACTGTCTTTTCTGTCTTCTGAAGCTGTTTGTTGTAGCGGTAATTTGGTGGCTAGGCATCTGTGTGACACACTTCCAGCTGGCTCTATCAGATGGGGCACGTGAGGGAAGAGGACATATTTTATTCCAGCTGTCTTCTGAGCCCTAGAAATTCCGGGAAAGAAGAAGTTTCCATGCCTTCGGTGGACTCAAAAAATGTCAGCTCCACCCAGCCCCATTGTCTTCCACAGCTAAGCTCAGGGGCCACTCCGGAACAGTCATTTGTAGATATTATTTGCTCACAACCCAGTCCCTAATATCATGTATCTCATTTACAGAAATGGCCTAAGATGCTACACCCTCCCACACAGCATCCTCCCTCTGCAAATCTATTTTAAGGAGCTAGATTTCTAGTGTGCCATGCTACCCAGCCTTAGCAGCCCTGCTCTATCTGTTTTCCAAACCAAAACCTAGTCCAAGATGCTTTTGGAAGGAGAAAAATTAGAGAGAATGAAAAGCTATCTTACAGAATTGTGGTGTCGAGTTGTTTTATTTTCATTTAGTCAACAAATATTTATTGAGTGCCTACCATGTGTCAGGCACCCTGCTAGTTGCCAACTGCACGTTGATGAATACGTCTGACATGCTCCCTGTGTGGGTCAGGGCCCCAGCAGGAAACAGCTGCTGCACTCAAGAGGTAATTAAGGAAAGCTAGAGGCAGACTCTGGACTGCAAATCTAGTCCCAAGTAGAAAATTACAGCCAGCCTATAGCCTAGGAGGAAGGAGCCAGACTAGTGAAACTTTGGCCTCTGGTCTTCCGTCTCTCATCCTGTTGATCAAACTTACCTGGGAGCCAGAGGAAAGGGAGCCACCTATGCAGCTCTCAGGACAGAGTACAGCCAAGAACTGGTTTGGAATCTAACAGAGATGTGTAAAAACGCAGAGAGAAGCAGATCACAATAAGTGCAAAGAGAGAAATGAGCCAGATTAGAGAAGAAAATGTTAAGGTTTGGCTACACAGAGAAAGAATGATCAGGTAAGCTATCTGAATGCAAGAGAGGAGGAAAAGGAGATGGTGGTTACAGATAACATGTGCAAAGGCCCTGGACTAGAGAGCACTGTCCTCATTCCAGGAGCTCCAAGGATCCCAGGGCGAGAAGAGAACACCGGAAGAGACAGCTTTATTTGGAATTATAAAACACATCTCCATGGCCGGTCAAACTTAGCCTCCTGGTGTTCCTAGTGTCCTGGCAGCACTGCCCTGTTCCTGTTTTCTTTAGTCAGGTGCATTAAAGAGGAAGAAGTCAGATGACTCGTAGGGAAGGCTGAGAAAGCATATTTAGGACCATACGGAAGCAGTGATCAAAAATAGCACTTATGCTGGGTGAGGGAGAACTTGCTATTTAAAGTGGAAACAAGAATTTAAAAAAAAAAAAAAACTATCTATGAACTCCTTCTGTGGGTATTGATAAAGTTTATCCTTTTTAGGACTGCTTTCTGCCCTGGTTAGATCTAGATTTTATGCACAGTTTATTCCCGTTTTATCTCAGATACCACCTTCGCCAAACAACTGATTTATAAACCAGACTAAAGCAAAAGCTTCCCTTTAGATGAACAGTAAGCTTTGAACGCATGGCTATACAGAAGTGTGATTCACACAGTCCCATTATTTATCTTCTTCTCTTGCTCAAACAAGCCAGTATTAACTATGGACGGCCAGCTCCAAGCGCCTTGGACCTATCATTTGTCTTTAAGGAGAAAGATTAAAGAGTTGGCATTTTCCCTGTATATGCGCGTTGCCATAGTTACAAGGCTTTTATCCATCTTTCAGAGTTTTGCATCTTTCTGCTTGTCTTAGTTTCTTGTTGCTATGATTTAAAAAAAAAAATTTGCCCTAACAAATGCAACTTAAGGGAGAAAGTCTTTATTTTAGTTCAAGGTGCAGCCTGTCACAGTAGAGAGGTCAGACCAGCAAGAGTTTGAAGGGATGCTGCATCCGTGCTTAGGATGAGAGAGCAGTGGGCGCGTGTGCAAGCATTCAGCTTGCTTGCTTTCTCCACTCTCACAGTCCTTTTTTTTTTTTAACAACTTAGCATGAGATTCTCACATCGCCATCCTTCCTGAGTTTCTGATTCTTTCCACTCCCACTCCCTTGTCCACAGTCTCGCTTCTGTACATCCCCGAGGCAGCAAGATCTACTGTCATAAACGGAGCTAACAGCTGGCAAGCCTTCTAAGTAGGACACTGTGCTAACTCCTACTGTATAATTATCCCAGTTAATTTTTGTAGTAATGCCATGCAGCATATACACACAGAACAGCCCCACAAGAATTGTCCAGCCCCAAATGTCAATAGAGATGAAGTTCAGAACCCTGATGTAGGCTGGGTGAGGTAGTGAGTGCTTTTAATCCGTGAAAGCAAGAGGCAGAGATAGGTGGATCTCTGAGTGTAATGCCAGTTTGGTTTGCATAGAATGTTCCAGCCTAGTAAGGGCTGCATTATAAGATTCTTCTCATGAAACAAAAACCTGCTGCAAAACTATCTTTTGTGGGGAGGTTGTATTATGAAAAATGGTCATGTCTCCTTTAAAAGGTAATAGGGCATTATAATACTAAATAGGCTTTTTAAAGTAGCCCAGGTTTTCCCTTCACTCTGCAGTTCTCTTGTTTCATGTGGAGAACGATCCATGGTAGCCATTCTTTGGGTTTTGGAGGACTGAGTTTATTAAAAAGACATCAAACAGGAATAAGAGAAGAAAACAGCAAGCGGCAGAAAGATGGTAAAGCTTCAGATCAGACACTTACCCCATCCCAGCGCTGAGTGGGGAAGCCTCGGGGACCCAGAGTGCCAGCTGGAGCAGAATGTCATCTAGGTGAGGCTTCTGAGGTTCCCACCTTGGGCATCTGTATACTGTGGGGTAAACAGTCTTTTGCTTTGGGAAAGTTCAAGCTAACAGCTCACGGTCCTGTTCTCAAGCCTGTGGTGTGTTCACTCTTGGACTGTTTTGCTGGTCTCCTTTTTCTTCTTGTAGGGCTGCAGGGAACAGCACATCCTGCTCAAGGGGTCTTAGAGGACACTCTAAGCATGCTTGGGTCTGAAGTCTTATCTACCCCATCTCCAGCACCCGCCTCTCAGTGAACTTACTCAGCACACAACAGTTTGCTAACGTAATGTATTATACCCACCTCTGGTGGGGACAGCTTGGTCATTCCACGCCTCGCTTTGTGAATCCTGGCACTTGGCATTGTTTTATCAGCAGCAGGTGGCGCCTGCCTTAAGAAGTGTCTCTTTGCCAGCCTAGATGTTCCAGGTCTGCTTTGTACCAGTAGAAATTGTGGGGCAGGCAAGTATGTGTGTTCATGCCCCTTTTAAATCTATCATAGGTGATCTCAGGCCAGGCTAACCCTTTCTGCAGCTCAAGTGCTACTTTTTTCTTCCCTTACCATCTCACTGCTAGCAAGCTGTGAGCTCTTCTCCCCATGGTAGCAGACCTGCTGCTGTGAAACAGAGAAAAATGAACTTTCATAATCCTCTAAAACATGAAAGGATTGTCTCCCTGCTTGGCTTCAACTGTTCTTCCTCTCCACCAACCCCCAAGCTCTTTCCAGTTTAATCAGTGCCTACTGCCCTCCTCCGGAAAGGGAACTCAACTAAGATGAGGAGCTGAGCAGGATGTGGAGGTCCAACTTGTAGTCCTAGCACCCAGGAGGCTTAAAGCAGGAGGATTATGTTTGAGGCTATCCTGGGCTACATCGTGAGCCCCTGTCTTCATTTAAAAGAAGGAAGGGGAGGAACAGCTGAGACTGTTTGGTGTAAAGAGCTAAAATCATAACCTAAGCCCATGAGAGAGAACAAGTTATCCTAAATCGTGGCCCACAGCAGCTTACCAAGCAGAGAGTATCGATAGAGGACACCACAGGGTGACCACGGGGTTCTCAGGAAGAGCAGGAATAGCTCCACATTGGGCACCTGGTACCATCGTGCCTGGGAGGCAGCTGGTCACTGAAGCCTTCATGCACCTTAGCCAGGACTTGAATAGGTCCTGGTTGCTCTGAGCCTCTCTTAGCCTCAGATTGCTAACATTTTTCAACCTTTGGGTTTCTTCTAAGTAGCCTATACTCTGTGGGTACACAGGCTCTAAGTTATGTGGAGCTGTGCAGTATTTCATTGCCCCTAGCTCTTCTCTTTAGATTTAATTTACTTTTATCTTACGCATTTGAATGTTTTGCCAGCATGTGTGTCTGTGTACAATGTGCTTGCAGTGTGCAAAGATTCTAGCAGATGGTATCAGATCCCCTGGAACTGGAGTCTTAGAAGGTTGTCAGACAATAAGCGGGTGCTGTGAATAGAGCCCAGGTCCTCTGCAAGAGCAGCCAGTGCTCTTAACCTCTACGCCATCTCTCCAGACCCTATCCCTAGTTCTTTTAACCTGTCCCATATTACTGGACTTTTAGGTCTTTTTGCCCCAGCTTTTTACTTCTTCAATTTGTGTTGAAATATACTTTGGACTTGCATCTGCATCCTTACAAAAATGTTTCCATACTGTAAATTCTTAGAAGTGGGATTGCTGAACTAAGGCGTATGAGCATTATAAGTCTGTATAAATATAAGATAACCAAGCCATCCTTCTACATACTTTATCAGTTGCTCATCATTGAAAAAGTAGGAGCTCAAGGTTGGGTGCTTGATGGAAATGATCCTTGCTTCAGGATCGGAGCTGTGTGAGCAGAATGGACTAGTGTTTTCATAGTCTATGCACTCAGCAGGTAAAAGCTCAGACAGATCATGCTGGAGGCAGATCAAGTCCCCCTTTCTGCCAGATCTCTAAACCTGTAGTGGGGTACCAGCCATCTGAAATGGTCTTCAGGGAACAGGCTTGCCATCGACTCTGCTGAGTCCATTCTTGGTTGGTTAGTGCGGGGGCTGCATTTAGTGACGGGAGCAGGGGAATTAAGTCATCAGTCCTCACCAGCTAGGATCTGGCAGGAGAGGTGGTACAAATTGTCCTGGAAATTCTGCCTCTGATGACAGCCCTTGGGTTTGCCAGTTATAGAATCTTCATCTTTTGCTTGGTGCCAGCAAGGCAGAGCAAGCTAACAGGCAGTTTCCCAGCTCTGAAATCCAAGGTTGCCCACAAGTATGGGCAACCTGTGAAGCCGGCTCAGAGTCCCTGGACATCTTTTTCATACCTACATGATATGGAAATGGTAGTTGGGATGGTTAAGGGGATAAGAGTCAGCTGGAGAACCTGTGGAAGCTGCAGATGCTTGAGTGGCACTCCCAAAAATTCTGACTGTAGATTTGGGACCCGGCCCCAGAACCCATATGAGTATGCGCCCCTGAGCTGCTGACACTGACTGTTGGGCTAAACACTTAGACAATGGAGGAGCAAAGAGTAGGTACCACACCCTCACGAGATGTAGTGATAGGTTTGGATTGATGAAAAACAATGAAGTCAATAACATTTCTCATACGTTCTCCCCGCCACTTAAAAACAACTCACCCAAACATTTTCCAGCCATCTGGGCACCGCCTAAATGTTTTTTGTGTCTTCCTTCCCCATACTCACCTTTCTCTCTTGTCAAGACAGACTCTGCCAACTGCCTTTTTCCTGGGGTCTTGTGCCTTACAAAGCTCCTTCAGTAGGAATCCACACTGGCCTGCTAGAGGATAGAGTCCCAGCTTAGAAATCCCTCACTGTCGGTGAGGAGAAGCCATGGGTAACTCTGATATTAAAAAAAAAAAAAAAATCCAGAGAGCAGGCCAGGCTTGGCGGGGGAGGAATGAATTTGAGGACTCATTCATGGGTGTTTGGCAGCAGAGGGACCTGCTCTCCAAGCCAGGTGCTTTTCCACTACCCTGGGGAGCCCAGCAAACAGCAAACAGACAGCACGTGGGATTTCACAGATGCAAAGCAAAGATTAAACTAAGATACAATATAGTCAACTGACTGGGTGGGACCACAGGGAGGCCATATGACAAAAAAAAAAAAAAAGATGCAAAACTCGCAATCACGTAAAGGAACGCTGATTTTAAGAATCAAAATTTGCACCAAAAAATAAAAAAATATGACTTAACAAAGTAGATAATGAGGTCTTATAGCCAGGCGCTGTTTCCTGTTTCCTCTCTGGGTGCAGCCTGCAGATGCAGTACAGCCAGCCATCCCCCTTCATCTTCACACACCTCCCTAGCCCATTGCCCTGTCTTCGCTTGCATCATGGATGGCATTCCCTTGCACTGTAAACTGAAGTAAACCTTTTCTCCCCTGAGTTGCTTCTTGTCAGGTGTTTCATCACAGACAAGAAAAGTAACAAACATACCAGTGTTTCAGAGGACCTGCAAAAATTCCCCGACTTGCTCGCGTTCACGAAAAACTCTTTTCAGCTTCATCCAGAGAGGGCATGCCATCAGAAGGCTTCCTTAACTTGAAAGGTGTATCGGAGGGGAGGTTTCATGGAGGGAGAAGAAAGATTTGAGGGCCTGGGGAACTCAAGGGGGACATAGCTCCTACCAGGGAGCAGCTCTTTATTCTGTCTGTGCAGCAATTGAACCCAGCCAGAGCCAAGTTGCCCCAGGAAGTCAGGCCAATGGCACAGGCTGCTGTTAGGAAGCAAAGGGTGAAAGCAGGAAAAGATGTTTCTGTGACCCAGTTTGGAAATCCTTATGCTGTTCTAGGAACCTAGACCTGGCTTCATCGTATCTCAGCAGAAGTAGGGTGCTGGGTGAAGTAGGGTGACAGCTTCCTATCTATCAACAAGAAGAGGAAGAAAATAGGGCAGAGCAAGGCACTTTTCTAGGTCCCCCTTTGTATGGTTCCCTGGCTCCCTAACCAGAAGCTTGGGGATTTTATATGCCCAGAAAAAGCATCTCAGTTTGTCACCAGAACACACAGCTTCTTAAAAGTGGTACGTGACTTTGTTTCATACTCATCCTCTTGCCTGGTCTATGGGACATCAAGATGGCTAGGCTGATAAAGGTAAGTACTGATAACCTGAATTTAATCTCTGGAACCCAAATGGTAGGTAGTAGGAGAGTTGTCCTCTGACCTCCACATTCTAATTAACCCACATACACACTCACACACACATACACACTCACGCTAAATACATGCATACAATGCATATATACATACATACATACATACATACATACATACATACATACATACATACATACAAACATACATGAATATAAAAATAAAAAACAAAAACCACTATGGTCCAAGGAACAACACTGTTAGTATCTTCCAGAAGATCGTTAGAAATTCAGAATCTGGGATGCACCTTAGATTTAGTGGACCTGTTTGTTTTTAAGAGGTTCCCTATAAAATGGGGTGTCTTAGAAAAATCAGGAGACCAGTTTAGTCCCTGCCTCCATCACTGACTCTCATCCTCACCCATGACCTTGAGCCAACCAAGTGGAAGGATCACTGCTGGCATCTCCTGGATCACAGGATATTATGTACCCTCAAAAGGATGAGCTCTGTAAAAGCTTAATTCTTCAGCAATTATTCTCTATAGCTGTCTTTTATGAAAGTTTGACACCTTTGGAAAAAACTCAGAGCTATGACTCCCCTGTACCTGCTTCCCTTCTGCATTCCATTCACTTATTCACTCATCCAAACTTACTTTCTCTAATTAGCCCCTCTCCTTCATTCGATCCGCCAATATCTTTTAAAATATGCCATCCAGACATGTCTGCTGTATCCCTGAGCCCATCTTTCAGCCAGTCTAGTAAAATTGCTTCATCATAAATACACTCATGAGTGACACTGTCAATCTCTAACTCTGGAGAAGTAAAATCATGGAAGCAAAGATCTAAAGCTTACAAAGAAACATTGTGTGCTGTCTCTTAAGTATCTACACTGCTTTCATCCAAACGTCTTTTCACTCCTTTTTCAAGCTGGCATTACATAAGCTAGAAATGCATATGCCTAAAGGCGGAAAATATGAGTTTGGCCAGGCATCGGACCATCGATGATGAAGGCCCATGAGCATGCCAACTTAAAGCAAAGAGAATGGGAATATAGTTCAGTGGATGAGAAGTTCTTAGCTTGTGTGAAACCCTGGCTTTCATCCCCAGCGCTGCAAGAAGTATATTGGCTACCTGAGCCATGTGACACACAGGTGTGTGCTGGGAGGGGAGAGTGCTTCCATTTACATTTAAAATAGTCACAACTAAATCCTGCCTTTGGGGTGTTGAGTGATAGCCTAATAATCATAGATATACACAAACAGAAATATGCAGGCCACACACTGAAACTCGGTGAATTATACTCACACTGCCATGTCCGCAGTCAAGAGTGGCTCAGCACCCAAAACTTGCTCTGTGCCTCACCCCACTGCACCCCTTCTCAACACCTAACAGCACAGATCCATTTGAAGTTATGATTAGTTCTACAGAAATGGACTCAGACTGTGCATTTTTTTATACCTGGTCATATTGACTTTCTTGTATTTGTGAGATTCCTCCGTGTAATGTGTAACAAAAACTTGTGTTTATGCATGAAACTGAACATTAGTATAAAAAACTCTTTTCGCCACTACTGCCATGGGTTAGTGGGTTGTTAGCAAATGTCTGCTTCTCTCTCTGCCATCCACCCATCCTATTGCTGAATACTGGTGTCCAGGCCATTCTCTTTCGTGGTCCCAGTACTGAAAAGCAGGCAAGTAGAAAACTTCTGGAGTAGCTGCTGAGTGACCCTGGGCAGATATCCCAGTTCTTCATTATCTAGTTGAAAAAAAAAAAATGGAGATGTGAGAACACGTGTAAAACTTCCTTAAAATAACAAACGTGGGGTAAGGCCCCAGTAAGAACACTGAGCATGATCGATCTTAATGCACCAGCAATATCTGGAGTTCTCTTCGCTAACCCAGTTGGTGCCTTTACCCTTAGCTTGTCTAGTTACATCCATTTTCTAGAAGATAACCGTATTGTTTTCCTTTACATTTATTTAGTGTGTGTGTGTGTGTGTGTGTGTGTGTGTGTGTGTGTGTGTGTGTGCATTTAATGGTGTGTCTATGCCTTAGCACATGTGTGGAGGTCAGAGGACAACTTGTGAGAGTGGGTTCTCTGCTTCCACAATGTAGGTCTCAGGAATCAGGCTCAGCCACAATTGCCTTTACCCATTGAGCCATCTCACCAGCTCCCAAATCTTCACCAAGGAGGCAGGAAGCTGAAAAGTAAAATCCAAAGTCAGTGCCCTTCACCACACCTCTTGCTGTCCCTTGAGGGTCTACGTTAACCCACCTGCAGCCATATAAACACCACTTCCTTGGGCTCCTGTTTATGTCCTCGGCCTCATCTTGCCCCTCTCTTCTTGCACAGAATCCTCTGGGTATGTGGCCCTTCTGCCACTTCTTAGAACACACACACACACACACACACACACACACACACACACAAACTTTCTCTGTCACAAAGTGTTCCTGTTCCCGCTGCCTAGAACACTCTTTCCCACCCTTGGCTTGGCTGTCTCACCCTAATTATCACTGACATGTAGCTCTTGGGCAACACTGTCAGAATTCACACAGCTTGTTGTCATCTACCTAATATCCCCTCTGTTTCCTTTTGGGGATTGTTCCTAGTTGCATTGCATTGTTGTCTTGGCTGTGTCTTTAACTGTACATTGTAATGTTCTGACAGGGTGTCACCCCGAAGCTTCCTGTTCACAGTGTAATATGCTGGTAGGGTGTCACCCCGAAGCCTTCTGTTCATACTTATACATACAGTGCCTGGGTTAGCTTAACATCTTTGAGGAAACTACATGGAGCTCCAAGCCCTTGGCTTCCCATTCTCCATCACTGGAAGCCATTGAGCTCCTGTCTCCTGATAATCTGTGGTTGCCTGAGCCAACACTCCAGTGTGGTGTGCTTGCTAGTTAACCATATCTGGAATGTAGCGAAGTGTCCCTGTAAGCCCAGGACAGAGTCTTAAGACGATCTTCAGTTGGTTAGAAGGCTTTATACCCCCTTTCAATTAGCAATAGACACTGTTACAACACAGCCAGAATCCTCAAGTAGTCCTGCCTAAAGCTGACTTCATGTGATTAAAGTTAGCACTATTTATTTGCAAAACATATCTGTCCCTTTCTAAGCTCCACCTCCCCCCTTTTTTCTTCAAGACAGAGTTTCTCTGTGTAGTCCTGGCTATCCTGGAACTAAGGCTGTTAAAAATCAAAACAAACAAAAAGTCAACAAAAACACAGATTCCCCAACTGCTCCTGGCATGGGGACTGCCTCAGAGTGTGGTTGATACAAAACTATCTTTATTGGGACAGACAATAGTTTCATTAGAAAGTTAAAGGAATGAACAAGTCAGGGATTAAAAGGTAGGAGACCTCCAGTCTGATCCAGTTTTGACCAGGAATAGCTTGGTAATATACTGGTTCTGTTCCATTCTGGTGGCTCCCCAGCTGACAGGCTCAGATCTCATACCTGTCTTGAGTACCAGCTGGTTATGAAGAAACACGTTAATTTGTTTTTGCCTTCCAGAGTGTACCGAAGATGGTCAGATGGCCTTTCCCAAGTGAGGGAGGCAGAGGAAGGCTGGAGAAAGGGTGAGCTGTAAAGTCAAGAGTGTACAGCTCCTCCCATTTCCTCCTATCCTGCTGCCCTGGCAGTGGCCGACAAAGGAAAGTGCTCTCAGGCGTGCCAGCACTTTATGCTGCAGGAGCAGGTGGCAGTCCATACTGTCACCTGCCAGGATCTGCTGGTCCCTGGGGACCTAGAACACGAGTTCTCATGATCAGAGTTAGCAGTTGAGAAAGATTTTTCTTAATAGCTCAGAATCCAGGAAATAAAACCAAGGAGCTGTTGAAACCCACTGCAGAGATATGTGGGTCTCCCAGTGGTCACACAGCAAACAAGTTAGCAGTTCCCAGATATTGGAGATACTCCACACTAGAGCCTAGTGGCACATGGAGGCTGGTTTGTCTATGCCTTCTAGAAATCATGTTTTCTGGATGGATACAGCCTGCTGCCACCCTCAGTGGGATGGAGAGACTTCTGAAGTCTCTGGCCAGGAGGCAGCTGCCAAACTGCATTCCTTCGAGCTGTGGTTCTTTTCACGGTGATTTTGCCCTCTTTCAGCCTCTGGGGCCTTGTGAGCTCATCCTCGGAAGGGAAGGCTGCTGATTTCTATTCAAGGCCAGAACATCCTAAAATGCACAGTGCTATCCCATAATGCCTATACAATCTCAGATGTGAATAGCACTCAGCTTAAGAAAACAGGATTGACGTATCTAAGGACACTAGGGCTGGCTTCCTAGGACAGAGAAGTATCTTCCTCAAAAAGAAATTCTCTTGAATTGTGTTTTTCTAAGGTGAGCGTGGGAGTCACATGTTTGAACACAGACAGGATTCTGCATTTCTGGTTAGAATCTGGGAGGCTCTGGGATATGTCCCTGTCTGCAGATCCCATCTGAGTAGCAAAGACTGTGTGTGTGCATACTCCCACACCCCAAAACACACACACACACACACACACACACACACACACACACACACCCATTCCCCTTTATCGCCATGCCCTCCGCCAACCTTCCCTGTCACATTCATTTTGAACGATTCCAGGGCCTGTCATCAAGAAACATGTGGTGGTATTTAAACTCCACTGCCTAGATGACATAGATGACAGTTCCTTAGCAGCTGTTGCCTGTTTGAAGTTCAGAGTGTTGATAAAATCAATGGACTCAGTAGGAAAAAGAGGTCCCAAGAGACCTGATCAAACTGCACATGCACGTACACAGACACACACCCCAAACAATCTTGAACTTCAAGAAGACCTTTTGCACATGGTCTAAGACACTTATGCAAGCAATTTGCTACAACACAGTCATTTCTATAAAGGACCAGAAAGTAAATATCTTAGGCTTCACATAGTCTTTATTCACTGTAGAGAACTATTGGATTCTGGGAAATAGTAAGTGTGATTGTATTCTAATAAAGTTTTATTTACAAAACACAGGCAGGGAGATAAACTGGGCCTCAGACAACAGTTTACAAATTCCTGTTTTAAGTATTTTAATTTTTTTTCATGTCTCCATGTCTTGATTGTAGTCTCTGAATTTTTTTATCTCAAATAATTCCTATTTCTTCATCAGCATAGACAAAAAAAATAATGTAGGGAAAATCTTACCGAAAGGGAACTAAATCGTCATTTTGAGAACCAAATGTCTAGAGGACAAAAGAAACCAGATTCTCTTTCTTTTACTGTATAACAATGTGAAATGTGAACTTGTCTTTTAAGCTGGCACAATCATAATTCTCTGTCTTCTCATGCTATTTTTTTTTTCAAGGAGTAGGACAAGACAGGGTGATAAATAAGGAACAGAACACTGAGCCCACAGGCTGCCTTTAAATTTAAGTCTGTTTTCTTCTTAAGTTTTCATCTTCTCCTAAGACCTATGGGGGAGGGGAACACAGCAAAGATTGCATTTTTCTGCCATCTGACCATGGGCTTTCCTTAAGGAGTTGATTTTTCTCAGCACTGCCAGTTTCTTCTCTTTGTAGCGGGTGCCAGTTTCTTGAATGCCTCCTCTCTGTAGCGGGTGAGGATATTGCTCAAACAAGAATGCTGATGTCAGTTACAGAATCCTAGCTGTACCAATGGGTTGAACTGCAAGGATCCACTAGGTAAATTCCATCCTGGCGCCTTTTGCTGGGGCAAGGCCTGGGGGTACTGAAAAGGTCCCAAATGTGGCCCTGTGTGGCACAGTGTACAGCTCTCAGCATGACTATATGACTTGAAGAGGAAAACCCTGTCCACTGATAAAGACGCCAGGAAAAGGCCTGGCGTCTTTGTCTCGGTGATGGGTGGATTCTCTAACCAGGTCCTCCATCTTGAGGACACCCCATCACAGTTTTAAATGTGGGGTCAGACTTCTCTGTAGCCAGCATTTCTACAAAGTGTATCACTCCACCCATACATCTGTTTGTACATAGCTATACATGCACACATATACAGAAACACATATATGCACACATACATACACATGCAAACACACACACATACACACTCATACACAAACACACACACCAGTGTTCTAGTGGGGAGAAAAGTGCATGCGTTTCAGGAAGGTGGAGGGACATTTGGGGAACCTCGTTATTTGATCTAACTATACTGATTTTCCATATTTTGACCATGAGTCTCTCTGCACAAAGTAAATAATTACACATCAACAGTATAAGAAAAAAACTCCCAGGCATCAGTGGAGATTCAGATTATTCTTAACAGTCACAGATAGTCTAGTGAACATTACAGTGTGTGAGACAGACCATGGATTGTAGTTCACAGATTCATTCATTCACTCAAAGCCACATTTAACCAGTTTGTTTTTATGGGTATATCAAATTCTTGGGGCATGATTTCTTTCACTGGGGACTTTTGGGGCTTGCTTTCTCTCCTGCTCCCCATCCTGAATGCCAGGTGAGGTGAGGAAGCTAACAGGAACACTTCCCCACCCTCTCTGGACTTACCCTCACCAGAAAGATTGATAAAACAAAAACTCACAGATACGTTAATACAGTGATAGATTTGAAACAGAAAGTACATTCCTCCCCCTTTTAGCATCACTGCTGCTTTCATACCCAGTCATTATCATTTTGCCCGTTTTAATTATGCAGCTCACGGGTTATAAAACTTACCTAGCCAGAAGGTAACTATCTTACTGTGCATGGTCTGAGAAACAGGGAATGTTTCTTATTGGGAATATGGGCTGTGGGGTTATAATTCCATTTTGAGGAGCCGAGAACTTCCAGCTTAAACCAACCTCGAGAGCTGTGATCGATAAGAACATTTTCACAGTTCAGGGAGCTAATTATAAGTCATATCTTCTTCAGCTTTAAAATCAGGAACACCCTAGTGCTGAGCTACATGACAATGGTTTGCCAGGGACCGCAGACTGATAAGCTTGGTTGCAGGATTTTGTTCCTGGTGTTTACAATCTTACACATAGGAACTGCATCTTTGGCCCTTAACAGATAAAAAGTGATCACTTTACCCAAGCTGTGGGCTACATGAGGATTCATTTGCCTTTATTCTGAACCTATGTGTTGAGTACCCACAGGGTTCCGGATTCTGTTAGTTCTGTGAGAATTCAGGGAGCAGAGAACAGGGTTGATGCTCCCTTGCAGAGCCATTTTCGCTATAAACTTATACGTGGGTTTTAAGAAACTGAAATAGGGCGGGCAGCTTAAATAAAAAAAAAAAATCAAATGAAAGAGTAATTGACTGGTCGTGAGGCAAAACTACTTTTAAGTGAGTGGCCCCCAGCAGGGGGGAGTTGCCATCTGTGTGTTGACTTGAACAAGCGAAAGCAGAACAGAAGTAGCATAGCCGAGAAGTGCCGATTTGATGACAATGTACGTAGAGAGCTCGGGTGCCAAGTAAAGCAAGACCTTGAAGTCTGCATAAAAACTTTGGATTTGCCAATAAAGAAATTAACCACAGAGCCACCCTCTTTAGAGACAAGTACACAGGCATCACGCATCTTTGAGCTGCCCTTGCATGCAAGAAGACCCTAAAGCAAAGTGTGAGTCACAAGAGAAGCTCCCTCAAGAGCCGCAAGCCAAGCTAGTGATTTCATGTCATGTCCCCCAGCAGCCACTTCTGTTTGACAGGATTGTGAATGGACACTGGGCCTGAACATGGATAACTTCTGCTCCTGGCACAGTACATTTCTTCTCATGGGCACAGTGTTGCAGGAACCTTGGACACTTGAAGAAGTGAAAGCCAAGGGGCTCACCTTCCCCGTTTCCACTAAAGAAGAGTAAAAGCAGCCTTTCTCACTTTTACCTCAGCAGGGAACTAGCAACTTGTCCGCATGCATCTTAGAAATGTTTTATTGCCAGACTGGCTGGGGAAATGCCTTCAAGAGAATTTATGGAATTTTCTAGGTTGTTGAAGCTGACCTTCATTCCACTAAATAACTTAGGGAGAAAGTCCTGCGAAGATAATGGTGCCTGCTGGGTAACTTTTGGAAGATTCTCTTTTCTTCCTTGGGAGAGTCATCTGCGTCTGCTCAGAGAGCTCATCCATCATCTTAGCATGTCAGGGTCCCATCTCCATCTTCAGCGAGACAAGGCTCTGAGAGTGACTAAATGGTTGTAGGTCACTTTTGGGGATTTATTTACTAGAGAGAAGCAGCAAGAAAGCCGGGGACTGGAGCCCAGCTCCTCTTGCACTGACAGTTACATGAAATTAAATCATTTTTTTAAATACTGGGAGAGTAAGATATGGAACACAGTTGGTACTGCCTGGGGGTTCCACACCTATGGGTTCAGCCAGCTGCCAGTGGGAAATTCAGTTAGGCCTAATGGCTGCACCTGGAGGGAAGCATAGACAGCCTTTTTGCCTGGTCCCTACAAAGTAGGGACCGATTACATTGAATTTACATTGTGTTCAGGATTGTATGTGATGTAGAGGTATTTTAAAGTATATCCTACATTTTATTACATAGAAACTTAAGCACCCATAGACTGTGCCATATAAGGGGGTTCTGCAGACCATCCCTTGCTGATATAGAGACCTCTGTATTTCCCTGTAGGCATTTCCAGCATTAAAATTTGACTTTTCATGAGGATTCCCTGATGTTTATACTGCTTTATTGAGGCAGGATTTACATAAAATGAAGCGAACATATATTCAAACCACACCAGCTGAATATTTGCACCTGTAGATCTGCTTATACACTCCATCCAGGTCTACTTATCCAACAACCCTAGTGCAAGGGAGGCTTCCTCCATACTTCCTTCTCTTAGCTTCCTTCACCATAAACAGCCTTAGCTTATCCTTGAACTTGACATAAATGGGGTCATTCAACATACACAGTGCTACAAAAATAGAAGAAACACTATCTACAATATACTTTTTAATGGAATTCATCTCTTGCTAACACTTTTCTGTCTCCTTTTATATTTATGAGGGGGATCAGAACTATCAGAACATAACCATAGCTATTTATCTGCATGTTCTTGTATATAGTTTCTAAGAATAAGGGCTTTTCCAACAGTATTGCCACTATCAAATAACCACCTTAAATATGGCAAAATATTTTTTTTGGCCTGTGTTCAAAGTTTTTAAGGGACTAACACCTTTCCTTGAGCATTTGTTTTTGCTTTTGTTTTCCTACAGAAATGGGTTCAGATCAGGGTCAAGTATTGTATATGATTCCCATGTTTTCCTCACACCTATGTTAATTAGCTTTCTATCATGTGCCAAAAGGCCAAAAGCAGTTATAAGGAAGAAAGATTGATTTCAGCTCACAGTTTCAGAAGTTTCCATCTGTGATCATTTGGTCCCATGGCAGCAACCGTAGCAGGCATATGCTGTAACAAGCAGCTTTCCTCTTGGAGGCAGAGAAGGAAGGGGTCAAAGGAGGGCTGAGGGTCCCAGTATCTCCTGCTAGGGTATGTCCCCAGTGATTGACTCACTTCTCCTGTACCCACCCCTCACAGTGTCTATGACCTTTCTGATAGCATCAAGCTGGGAACTATGCCTTTAACACATGAGCCTTTGGTAAATGTTTAAGTGAGCCGTGTGGAATACTCTCTCAGCCTGTGTTTGGTTTCGTCTTCTATACCATATTTTCCCCTCAAGAATGTTAGCCTTGCTTTTCTTAATATGGCGTCCTTCATCTCAAGTTTCTTTCTGAATGCACCGATGACTTGCATTTTCTTCTTGGCTGAAATACTTCATAAGGTTACAGTGGGCCCTTAGGACTCTGGAGGCACACAGTATTTAGTTCTTTCACGGGTGATCTCAAGCCAGAGTGTTGCTGGATTTCACTATTGTAGAGCTGCGAGTTCTGTTATAACTCATAAGCACCAGGTAGGGAAACATGTTCAGACCAGCTTCCATCCTGCCCAACAATAGATGCCTGGCACAAAGCAAGCTAAATGGTACTTTTTAGACTTTTTGTTTCAAATAGTTTTTGTTTCTGCAATTTTTTTTTGTCTTATTGGCCTTTTGCTTGTATATTTGGGTTTCAGGTTTGTGGCTAAGAGAGATAGAGAAGGGAGGCCAGGGAGGAGGAGGAGAAAGATTGAGATTTTGAGAGTCTTGAGATTTTTATTAATTTGGTTGGTTGGCTGATTTTTTTTTTTCTCTGCTTGTTTTTTTTAAAAAGAAAGGGTTTGGAGCTGGGTGGATGGAGAAGTAGGGGAAGAGTTGGGGGAGGGGAGAAGTGTCACCAGAACATACTGTATGAAAAAAAAAATCAATAAAAAAAAAGAAGCAAGATGGTGCATTCAGAAAGAAAAGAGATGAAGCAGACCATATTAAGAAATACAAGGACAACCTTCTTCTAAACAGTATAGAAGATAAAACCAAACACAGGCTGAGAGAATATTCTTCATGACTCATGCAAATGTTTGCCAAAGGCTCAGATGTTACTGTACTCTCCTATCAGGTGTTTTGTCCCTAAATGTGGTCACTTTCGGCTCTTGTGTTAAGTACTTTTAAATACCGATGGTTGCAAAATGATTTTCCAAATCTGGCTAGCTAGCTTTCCCTCTCTGTGCACTCAGTCCCCTGACAGTGAGCAGCACAAGAACCCCACTCAGATCTCTATTTACTGACATGTTGATGTTTTTCTTGTCTGTTATCAGTATGAAATTATGAATTCCTATTTGTTTCAATGGTTTACAAATAACTGCTTTTTAGAAGTATTTTAATGCTCAAACTGTCCAGAATGTGCCATTGGGAACCTCTTTCAAGTGGGAATGTGGCCTTCTAACAAACTTTCATCACATTTTATTATTTTTTATTTATTACAATTTATTTATTTTGTACCCCAGCTGTAGTCCCTTTCCTTGTCCCCTCCCAATCCCGCTCTCCTTCCCTCTTTTCCTCCCATGCCCCTCCCCAGGTCCACTGATTAGGGAGGTTCTCCTCCCCTTCCATCTGACCCTAGCCTATCAGGTATCATTAGGACTGGCTGCATTGTCTTCCCCCCACCCAAGGGGAGGTGATCAAAGATCCAGCCACTGAGTTCATATCAGAGACAACCTTTGTTCCCCTTACTAGGGAAACCACTTGGAGACTGAGCTGCCATGGGCTACATCTGTGCAGGGGTTCTAGGTTATCTCCATGCATGGTCCTTGGTTGGCGTATCAATCTCAGAAAAGACCCCTGGGCCCAAATTTTTTGGTTCTGTTGCTCTCCTTGTGGAGTTCCTGTTCCCTCTAGGTCTTTCTATCTCCCCCTTCTTTCATAAGATTCCCTGCACTCTGCCCAAAGTTTGGCTATCACAAATTTTATTTTTAACATTTCCTTTTTTTTTTTTTTTACAAGATGTTCTAGACTCATCTTTTTGCTTTTTCTACTCTGTCATGAGACCCATTTCTCCATCAAGCCCAAGTAACTTTTAGTCAGTAATGGCGACCAGAATCACAGTGATGTTATCCATTTTTGCATTGGTTGGCACTTAAATTATTTCCAGGCTGCTATAAGGAAGCTCCACTGTCTGAATATGTCTGTATATTTTTGGAAGGTATTTACTAATTTAGATTGAGTATATAACCAGGAATGGAATGGAAATGGCAGTGGAAAATTGAGGCCTCTCCACTTAGGGTTTTCATGCACAGTAGCATGCATCAACAAAATGGTTTTATTCATAATTCATGTATATTTACATATGGGTACTTAGCCTTAGATATTGCCAGTAACGACACTGATTTAGGTCTGTCAGGGAGAGGACATCTGGGATCTCACTGGGAGGCCAAGATAATCAGTGGCAGGGGTAATGATGGCTTATTGCAGTCAATGGCCAGAAATGACAAAATAACCAAACCTTTCCATTGTGATGAGAAGCATTGCCATAGAGCACTGTTTTAAGTATGCAAAAGCAAAATCCCAAAGTACACATCTCAGCTGTCTTCAAAATGGTCTGTCTCTTTCTCAGCCATGACATTGTGAAAGCACTTCAGGAATGGAGACCCATTCCTGGGGTACCAGCTCTTAGGTAGTGATTAAGGTCACTGCTTTATCTTTAAAGGCACCTCCCTGGGGGATAGAGTAATGTCTAAGCCACAATTCACATCTTCTGGCTGCTACAGAGTCATTTATAATCCTAGAGCAGTCAGTCAGTGAGCAAGCCAAGAGAATAAATGTCTCTTTTTCTCCACCTAGGGAGCCGCTTAGTGTCCAAGTCATTTGCGATGGACAGCTACCTGCCACTTAGGGAAACAGGCCAAGCACAAAGCTGCTTCAGGCCAGCAAAGTATTAAACTAGTCCAGTATTGTACAATTAGATTCTAGGCTTACTTTGGTAAGGAACAGCTTAGGCCTGGTCAGTCTCTGGCTAAATAGCTATCATCTGTCCTACAAAGATTATCAAGCATGGTTAGAATTGAAGATGCAATGGAAGTATTTGGTGATGTAAACTTCTAAATAGAGTACAGGTACATAGGATGCTTAGTGAACTCTTAGTAACTGGTAAGCCTTTGGAGAAATTAGAAATTAGGAAGGCACAGTCTGCTGATGGTTTGAAGCCTACTATACCTTCTCTGTGTAGAGAACCCCATGCCACGAAGACATCATGAGAGCCTTTGTGTATTGCACAGGCATATTGCACCCGAAGAGACCCCAGACTGAAAGTAATGGTGACACCTCCAGCCCACCGCAGTGCTGTACATTTGTATTAACTACTGTTCTCTCCTATCCCCTCCCCCAGGCTTGTCTGCTGAAGGTGGTGCCAAGCGCCAGGAGCACCTATCCCGGTTTTCCATGCCTGACCTCAGCAAAGACTCTGGAATGAATGTCTCGGAGAAGCTGAGCAACATGGGCACTCTGAACTCCTCCATGCAATTCAGGAGTGCAGAGTCTGTCCGCAGCCTGCTGTCTGCACAACAGTACCAGGAGATGGAGGGAAACCTTCACCAGCTCGGCAACCCCCTGGGGTACAGGGACCTGCAGTCCCATGGAAGGATGCACCAGAGCTTTGATTTCGATGGTGGCATAGCGAGCAGCAAGCTGCCAGGCCAGGAGGCCGTGCGCATCCAGCCTATGAGCGAGCGCACCCGGAGGAGAACTACTTCCAGGGATGACAACCGCCGCTTCCGCCCTCACAGGTCCAGAAGGTCCCGACGCTCGCGCTCAGACAACGCCCTGCACCTAGCCAGCGAGCGGGAGGTCATCGCTCGGTTGAAGGAAAGGCCCCCTCTGAGAGCCAGGGAGGACTATGACCAGTTCATGCGTCAACGGAGCTTCCAGGAGAGCCTGGGGCAGGGATCCCGGCGGGATCTGTACAGCCAGTGTCCCAGGACTGTGTCAGACCTGGCTTTGCAGAATGCCTTTGGGGAACGATGGGGACCCTACTTCACGGAGTATGATTGGTGCTCCACCTGCTCCTCCTCTTCAGAGTCTGACAACGAGGGTTACTTCCTAGGAGAGCCCATCCCCCAGCCGGCCCGCCTCCGATACGTCACAAGTGATGAGCTCCTGCACAAGTACAGCTCGTACGGTGTCCCCAAATCCTCCACCTTAAGCGGTAGAGGACAGTTGCACAGCAGGAAAAGACAAAAGAGCAAAAACTGTATCATTTCATAATGTGATTGTGGTCAGGGAACAGGGGAAGATGGGAGCTAAGAATGTAAACTCAGAAACGTGCACTGTCGAATTCTCAAGTGCTCTTGGGGATGGTTTGTGGGGGAGAGATGGAGAGTGCTCTCAGTAGAGGGAGGCAAGCCTGCAGGTTGACTTGGTAGATACACTCGGTGTCACAGTTTGGGGCATGTTAAATATGATTTGCACATTTCACTTTGAAAACACAGGCTGTGGAGGCCAGGGTAGGCCATGTCCTTCCAAGGTAGAGTGGCCATTTACCAGATGACACGTTGTAACCTGCTCACTTATATTCTTTCTGGTTCTCTTCCTTTTAGGACCCCTTTTCCAGTAAATACTTTATTAGCCAGGACCCCAGACTAAGTTATTTACATGTCCATTGTAAATGCAATGTAAATGAGAGTTCTGATAAAATATTTTTGTATTTTGTAATAACAACAGAATTTCTATATCGTAGGATTCAGTGGGGACTTGCATGCATGTCCACCATCATTGAGTGGTAGTAAACGGTGGCCCAGGACCACCTGTTTTTGTTGTTTGTTTTGGGTTGTTTTTTTTTTTTCCCTTTCTCTACAAATCTGTTACATGTCAGTGAGACTATTTTCAAAGGAGTATATTCAATTTGGCTTTTTGTGGCTGAAAAAGAAAAATTTTAACTATTCTACCCAAAGCGTTTTTTATGCTCTGTTCCACCTAAAGGAGCCATTTTTAAGTCCGCTCCCGCCCTCAGTAGAATTTATCCTCTACAAAGTAAGTAGGTTGTTTTTGTTTTTGCTTTTGTTTTTTTAATTGCAAATGTCGCTTTTGCTGATTAGCGGTAACAACCAGTGTCAGCCCAGTTCTGTGAAAAATGCCACCCTTGTCTGGAACCTTGAAGTTGCTTAATGTCGATCTGTCCCTTGGGGGGATTCAAAGTGACTGTGAGTGGTGCCGAGGTGTGCTGTCAGCATGGCGTTGTCTTGAATGTGGAATTGTTTGGTGCTCATGTTTCCTGGATTGTATTTTCTGCTTTCTTCTTCCAAGGCAGACAGAGCCGCTGCCTTAGCCTGACAACTGTTTGTCCTCATAGCAAAATGAGCGTTTAGCACTGAAGGACAGAAAGAGGTTGGGGAGGGGGGACCTCTGGGTGCAGTGATGTGGCACCTGTGTTTCACATGGGTAGAGAACAAGGAAAGATAGAAACAAAACTCTGGCAGTCATTGAAAGGGGGTGGGGGAATATGCCGGGAAGTCAGGGAGAAAGAACATAGAGAGAGAGAAGAGAGGTGACAGCCACCTCGACTGGTCCGCAGTGCTTTAGAGAGAGTCCAGTTTGACAAGCTTTGTCGCCACAGGGGCTGGCTTCTTAACCCAGGAGGGTCAAGCTGCTGAGATGGTAGGGTGACAACATGGAAAAACAGACCTTGTGGCAAAAGAGATTTACATTTTGAACCTTGAGGACCCGTTGGTCAGACAGAAAGGCTCAAGAGTGAGTTTGCTTAAAGAAGACATTTCACAGCGAGTGAAATATGAAGCGCTTGCTCTTGGTCCATTCTCTTCCTCTCCTCAGTGGATCATGGCGCAAAAAAAAAAAAAAAAAGAAAATCCATCAGAGGACCCACTTTTGTGAGAGGTACTGTCCCTGTAATGCACAGTGTGTCTCAGTGGCCATTTGCCACAATAAGGCGAGCATGGTCTCCTTACAGTATAGTACTTAACATTTTCTAGGGGTTTGTTTTTTTTGTGTGTTTCTTCGATGGAGAGAATGTGAAAAGTGGCTTTTCAGACACCATCCTAAATGTGTCTGGGGAAAGGAAGACTATAAAGGATGTGATGATGACACTCTATTCAGGATGTATTAAAATGATTTGCTTTTTAGGTATTAATATGACATTTGTCATTGTCACTGATTTAAAAAACAAACAATGCAAATGTTGATTGTGGCTGTTTTCCGCATGCTATCTTCATATCTAAATGTTTCATTAATTATCCAAGCCTCTGGAGAATTAACTCTATTACGTTTGTATAGTAAGTTAATAAACTGCTTGGCAAACTGTTTAAGAGATAAATAATGCAGCACCGTGCCACTATAGTGGCAGGTTTCTGGTAGACATTGGGTGAGTCCAATTTGGAGCTTTGAGTTTGTTGATTGATGAGAATTATTGGCATTATTGGGAAAAAGAAAAGAGAGAGAAAGTAGACCACTTAGCAAATGGTGGAAACCATGTGTCCTCTCTGGCCCCAAATCCAGTGAAAGAAATTCTCCTGTTGCAACTTGTTTTCTTACTCTGTCCTCAGCGGAGTACCTCTTACATTTCCCAGATATGGTTTGAACAACCCTCAGCCCAAAGAAGCAGCAGTGTAGAAACTGCTTAATGTTTCTAGCTGTCCAAAGAGCATTCAAGATCCTTCTGACCAAAACTTAACATATAATGAGGTATAGGCTTCTGGGTAAAACTGTCCCGCATCAAGATCACCTCTTCCTGTTTAACCGCCAGAGATTTCTTCCTGTTCTACAGGCGGCCAGGTGCCCTGGCAAGAATATCTTTTGAGGAAGGCCAGTTCCTCAAAATGGTAGGAAGTCCTTCAAGTGACTGCTCAGGAATGAGCAGCATGTCACTGGACTAGAATTTCACTACCTTGAAGTAATAACTACTAGATAACACCCAGAATCCCATTCTCAAAATTCCAGTGCATTCTTTTCTGAGGTGAGAGTTTAAGGTCCTCCCTGACCTCTTCCATTGTACCCCTCACCTCTATTGGCCAAGTTTCCCTGGCGAGTGGGGCCTATACTCAGTTCCCTTGGATTGTTGTTTTATCTTCTGTAGACTGGTTTTCAGAAGAACCATCTTTCCCCACTTTTCTCCTCTCTGATGATTTGATTGACATTTTTTTCCCATCTCTTCTATTATTGGACTGACTTTTGCTTAGAACTACAGCTCTGCAGTTATTCATCTCATACTGCTGCCAGATCCAGCACCAGCTAAGCCAGCTCTCTTTCTCCAGTCCAAGGAGTGCAAAAGCCATTGAAAGTTTCCTTAGAGGTCTTGCTAGTGCACCTCACCTTTGGTACTGTGAAAAAGGGTCCATGCTGACCCGGTAGCTTTGAGTGTGGCATTCAGAGGCCCGCCCTCCTGTCCTGTATAGTCCCAGATTCTCTACCATGCGTGAAGGTGAATGAGGTGAGGAAAATCAGGCCTCATTTCCTGTTTTTAAACATGCGTAAAGGAGAATTGCTGGTGTTGGTTGTTTGAAACCCTCTTTCCACATTCTGTAATCCTTCATTAACTGTCCAAGCAGCTGCATGAACAGTTTTGGATTTTTCTCATTGGAGAATCACAATCTCTTTCCTATAGAATGCTCTTCCTACAGAGACGTAGCAAGATGGCCTTCTCTGCTCCTTTTCTGGAAGTCTCTGCTTCTTATGACCTATTAGCCACTTTGCATTCAGGCGGGACCAGTGGTGGCAAGAATGTCACAGTTGCTGTGCTCTCCCTGCCATTTTAGTGGGTGATAGCAATGGACTACTGCAGACTTTCCAAGGAAAGTGGGCTCCCGTCCAGGCATCTTTACAAAACTCCAGCAACAGGGCTAGGTGACCAGAGCTGGTCTTCTCCGTCTTAGAACAAATCTCATTCATGAGCTGGTTCTTAACCTGGGTCCCTGAGAAGGAAGCAGTTCCCCAGCCGTTTAGGAAGCATCAATCAGGAAGAATTGGGAGACTTCATTTCCTCTCCCTTCCACATTGTGGAAGCTGACCTCTTAGGCCAAACAAGGCTTTCTCTGGCCTACTTTTTCATGCTCAGGGTCTTTACCAGTTATGTGGGCAGCTCCTGCTCACTCTGAAGAGGTCAGATAAGAGTCTCTCTGCTTTCTCATTCACCTTATAGGGACGCAGGACACTTAAATTCCAAACAGGAGTGTTCTTGCCTACTCCTAACAGAGACCAGATGCTGTGCTTCACAAAGATCCACCTATGAGCAAGGAAAGTGGAAAACTGAACCAGTGGCCTGAATGTCACATGCAAGCAGAGTTATTACTGGCACCTATGTGGCATCTTCAAGCTCTGCAGATTAAGTTCTGCAAACTTCCACTAGTGATCTTCAGGCAGTTGCAAAGCACATTTCTTTGAGCATAAGGGAAACAGGAATGAAACCTTTGCCTTCTCCTCAGTGGTTTGCCCCAGAGTATGTCTGTATGACCATCCAGAAGCTGTGGAGATCAGGATGGAGGAAGGATTGGTTTCTTTTTCTGTTTTCTCCTATTAGGAGCCCAATCAGCACAAGGTCCCCTATAGAGCATGACTATTGGAAGCTAATGCTGTTATATAAATGCATTCCCCTCTTCCAGGACCAGCCTCCCTTGGAGGAATCAAAAAGGAGGCTGGAAAGGTCATGTGCTATTAGCAGACATTTCTGTGGTTCAAATGTGATGAACTCACAAGATAGATGTCTAGTCTAACTTGAGCATTTTCTAAGAAAACCTTCGTGGTCTGGGCATTTAGCCATGCTCGTTCAACAGGTCACCTATCAAACGTTTCTAAATTTTGGGAGGTTACCAACAAGGTTGCCAATAAGACCTTCTCTTGAGTTTATCAAGTTGGTTTCCATAGTTTTCAATAAAGTATTCTGGTTTAATCCTGACCCCGAGTTAACAAAGTAAGACCCATGACTCTTCTGTATTCTTCAGCAAAGTAGGCCAGCATTTATTCTCCTAAAGTTCCTTCCTGCACAGAGTTTCTTTGCCCGGATCCTATTTAATTCCATATGCATAAACAAAACCTCAGAGGGCCCGAGAAGGTGAAGCAGGCTGGAGTCTGTGTTATCTGTCAAGTGTCAAGCTGTTCGTTAGGAAGGCCTGTCACGGGCCTTTGGCGTGGGCTCTGCCAGAGACTGTTCTGAACACTTTGCTTGAGATCCGTGCCCTGTAAAGTGAATATGATGTTTTACTGATTCTGTAATACATTTGTAAACTTCCAATAAAATTTGAATAAAAGAAATATTGTTGTTGTTCTCAATCCTTGCTCACTTTCCAGATTTGGGGAATGGTCTTGGCCTTTTTGGAATCTTAAAGAAGAGAAAAAGCACATGAGTCAAGGAGTGATATTTATAGCAGAACTTGAGCCTGATTTAGCAATATGATCGTCCAGGTTTCAATAACAGATTTCTACCCTAGGGCCTAGGACTTGGCCAGTCATGGGCTTTTGACCAGGATCTCTTCCATTGGAACTCAAATCCAATCAGAAACTAATCAGTTATTCCATCACAAGCAAGCCACTGTTGCATCAATAGATGCACCTTGGCTGTCAGGTCAGTATTGCAGGATGCAGGGTCCAACACTGGGTAAGAACATTGGTGCCTTTTCTCTTCAGAGAAGTGTGCATACTATCTTTTGGCAATCTGTAAGTGAGCCAGCAGGGAGGACATTTCCTGGTTGGTCTGAAATTGATTTCTCTGTGTCCTGCATCCAAAATAGGTTATATCTTCAGAAACAGAATCTTATCATGGAGTTATTGTGGGTAACCAAGGGCAATGGAAATAGCCCAACTTGTTTTGGAATCCTCTCAAACATGTTTTAAGTTGTATTTTGCAACTAGATTTCTAGCTAGTTTCCATATGACGTTTTTCATAGACGCTCTAATTAACTACTCGCTATTCCCTCTCTCACATTCCCCCTCTTTTCATATGTGTTATGTCCCTCCACTGACACTTTATAAGATTGGGTGTGAGACAGTAAGCATCTATATGGCTTTTCATACCCAGTTCTTCGAGTTATCCCTCCCCATCACCCCACGATCCTCCCCATACCCCCACTTAAGCCTTTTCACCCTGAATATTCTAGCTCACTACTTTCATTTTTTTACCTAAAACCTGCTACCTTCTCCCCTTAATAAGCTCCCCAAGAGGCACTTTTCTTGTTTCCTGGCTTCCACTTGTATTTCAAGTTAAGCATAAATGATTTGAAGCTAGGCTCTACATAAGACATGTGATGTTCTGGGCCTGAGCTATATAACTCAGTATAATTTTTCTAGTTCCATCTATTCACCTGCAAATGTCATGATTTCTGTTTTCGTTAGCTGAGTAGTATTCTACTATGCATATACAGCACATTTTTCTTATCCACCTGTGGTACACGTCTAGATTGATTCCATTTCCGAGTTATTCATAACAGCTCGGAAATGGAATGAACATCCATGTTCAAGTACATCAATGTACAACAATAGACATGGGCGTACAAGTATCTTTACAGTGGGATATAACCTCCCTGGGTGCATGCCCTGGAATGGCATAGGTGACACAGTGGTAGAGGTCTATTTCTAGTTTTTTGAGAACCTCCAGCGTGATCCCCAAAGTACCCACATTGGTTCACACTCCCGCTAACGGTGTGTAGGAGCCCCCCTCTGCCACAGCCACACCCGAATCTGTTGCATCCTATTTCCAATTGAGTTTTGCACGTGGTGAGAGATACGGTTCTAGCTTAATTTTTCTGCATGCTAATATCCAGTTTCTACAGCAATATTTTTAAAAGTTGTTATTTTTTTTTTTTAATAAACGTGTGTACCTTTCTCAAAAGTCAGGTAACTAATTGTGTGGACTTATAACTAAGTCCTCAACTCTTCTACTGAACCATATATCTGTTTCTATACTGGTGCCACGCTGGGTTTGGGGAATGGTTGTTTGTTTGTTTGTTTGTTTGTTTGTTTGTTTTTTATTATGGCTCTGTAGTATAATCTGAATACCCACAGTGTTCTTTTACTTTGGGGCTGTCCTTGTTTTTGATGGCTCCATGTAAATTTGGGGGCTCTTGTTTTTCCTATGTCTCTAAAATATGGCCCTGGGATTTTTATTTAATCTCTAGATTGCTCTTGGAAGGATGGTCATATCCACAGTATTAATTCTTTCCATTTATGAATATGGGAAGTCTTTCTATCTTTTAGTCTCTAATTTCTTTCTTCAGTGTCTTAAAATTACCATTGTACAAGCATTACTTTCCCTTGGTTAAGTTTATTCCTTGGGGTGGGTAGGCTTGAGGAGGGACTTTTGTTTGTGTTTGTTTGAAAGGACAGTTGATTGGAGTTTTTTTTTTCTTTTATTCTGTGGATGTGTGCCTCTGTGTGTGTGTGTGTGTGTGTGTGTGTGTGTGTGTGTGTGTGTGTGTATGCCATGGTATATGTGACCATTGTGAATGGTTTTGCTCCTCTGATTTCTTTTGTAGTCTGATTATTATTAGTATGTAGGAAAGCTAGCTAGATAAAAGTATTTTCCAATTTAAAGGAGTAATAGTGCCTTAGACTTCATAATGAAGCCATTGGCATTTCAAGTGCTATCAACTACAAATGCAGGAAGCAAAAATCAAGAGTTCATGGCCCTGAATTATAATCAGATGGTTTATAATATAATGAAGGAACCATCATTAAAGAAGTGAAGATTTAAGAATAATCAAATCCATATGGATTGGGAATATGTTACTGAGAAATAAGTTTATATTAGCAAATGGAATAAATTATCATATTTTAACATACTTCCTTCATGGGCCTAGTGCTAATTACAGTGTCATTGTTTATTGGAAAATGTGCCTAAGCAAGCAAGGACAAAATCAGGGCACACTTAGTGGGTAATAGGACTTTGTACTGAATTAGAAATAAGTTGCATGCCACACACAATTTAATAAAGCTCCCATGGCAGAAACATGCACAGAGTATGTGTAGCAGGGAGTAATGATGATGCTTTCTATCCAATAAGAAAAATATTTTAGAAAGCGCAAATGTTATTCTGGAAAATGCTGCCACTCAAAGTTCTGTAGACAGTAAAGCTGTCTGTCCATTTATCCTGCAATCTAGAATCTTTCCCTTATTAAGGTATCAAGAAGAAAACAGATCTTGTTACCTAAAAATAAACACCATGAGATTGACCTATGTGGGGATGGGAGGGAGAGCCAAGAATTATGGATATACACCAAAGTCAATAGTAAATTTCCCTAGTGCAGTAAGAAAATGTGCTATTGTCCTTTCATTTCAAAATTATTGCCAGATAAAGACTCAAGAAATGTATTGGTCCATTTGTTTATAAATCCTACCAATCAAGTTTTCTAGGTTGTTTCTCTATTCTTGCAGAATGAGGATTTGAGGAATTTGAATACTGAATATGTTCATGGCCCACCAAATATCCATGTGTCTCAACTCCCATATCCAAGTTTTGCCCCCTTGCAGAATTCTGTAATTGGTAATGTAAGGAGGTGTCTCTGTCTGTCACCTCACGCCGTAACAAGCTAAATGTGCACACTGAGATGTTTGATCATTGCGTGGAAGCAGATGGATCCCTGCATCACGGTGTTTTCGCATTTAAAAATGCTTTAAAAAGATCTTCCATCATGTTAAACTGAAAAAAAATTCCAGAGGAAACTTTTACTACCACATAATCCAACCTGCCTGACTAATATATGAAGATCAGTACCAAATGACCTCACAAGCTCCTTTCAAAACTAGGAGGTACATCTGATGATCAGAAGCTCTGAAGGCTGGTGGAACCAGTACTTGGGATACATAGGTCTTCTTGGTTGATTGGTTAGGTTAGTTGCTTTGATTGGGATGAAAATCACCTTTAAATTAAAACCTACAGCTGTGCTGTTGGCCCTGCAAAACTACAACCTATGGACTAGAAGCTGAAAGAAAGTATTCAGAGTTGTAAGTGGTCAACAAACATTTACTTAACCCAAGGTATGAAAGAACTAATTAAACAACCGAAATGACCATGCAAAAGATTACAAAAATTACACTGAGTCTGTAAGTCACCTGTAGGCTCCTCTTAAAAGAAGAAGGAAGATATTTTCTAGTTCCCACCATTTGCCTGCAAATTTCATAATTTCCTTTCATGATTAAAAAAATTGCTGAGTAGTATTTCATTGTGTAAATGTACCACAAATTCTTTATCCATACCTCCTTTGAGGGGCATCTGGGTTGTTTCCAGGTTCTGGCTATTACAAATAAAGCTGCTATGAACATGGCTGAGCAAATGACCTTGTTGTGTACTTGAGCATATTTTGGCTATATGCCTAGGAGTGGTATATCTGGGTCTTGAGGAAGCACTATTCCTAATAGTCTGAGAAAGTACCAGGTTGATTCCCAAAGTGGTTGTACAAGTTTATATTCCCACCAGCAGTGGAGTAGGGTTCCTCTTTCTCCACATCTTCTCCAGCATGTATTGTCACTTGAGTTTTTTATCTTAGCCATTCTGAAAGGTAAGGTGAAATTTCAGGGTCATTTTGATTTGAATATTCCTGATGACTAAGGACTTTGAGCATTTCTTTAAGTGTTTCTCTGCCATTCGATATTCCTCTACAGAGAATTCTCTGTCTAGCTCTGTATCCAATTTTTAATTGGATTACTTGATTTGTTGCTTTTTAACTTCTTGAGTTCTTTATATATTCTGGATATTAGGGGTCTGTCAGATAAAGGGTTGGTGAAGATCCTTTCCCAATCTGGAGGCTGTTGTTTTGTTCTGATGACAGTATCCTTTCAGTTTCATGAGGTAACATTTAGTGATTATTGATCTTAGAGCCTGTGTTATTGGTTTTCTGTTCAGGAAGTTGTCTCCTGTGCCAATGAGTGAGGTATCCCAGAAGCAGAAAGACACACATGGTATATACTCACTTCTAAGTGGATATTAGACATATAATACAGGATAAACATACTAAAATCTGTACACCTAAAGAAACTAATCAAGAGGGAGGACCCTGGGTAAGATAACCAATCCTCACTCAGAAAGGCAAACTGGACAGACATCAGAAGAAAGAGAAAATGAGGAACAGGACAAGAGCCTAATACCGAGGGCCTCTGAAAGACTCTACCTTGCAGGGTATCAAAGCAGATGCTGAGAGTCATAGCCAAACTTTGGACAGAGTGCAGGGAATCTTATGAAACACCTGGAGGGGTCAGGAGCTCCAGAAGGAGAGCAACAGAACCAAAATATCTGGGCACAGGGATCTTTTCTGAGACTGATACTCCAACCAAGGACCATGCATGGAGATAACCTAGAACTCCTGCACAGATGTAACCCATGGCATTTCAGTGTCCAAGTGGGTTCCATAGTAATGGGAGCAGGGACTGTCTCTGACATGAACTCAGTGGCTGGCTCTTTGATCACCTCCCCCTGATGGGGGAGCAGTCTTACCAGTCAATAGAGGAAGACAATGCAGCCAGTCCTGATGAGACCTGATAGGCTAGGGTCAGAGGAGGGGTGGAGGATCCTCTCTATCAGGGGAAAGGCATGAGAGGAGAAGAGGGAGGAAAGGTAGGATTAGAAGGGGCTACATCTGGGATACAAAGTGAATAAACTGCAATTCATTAAAAAAAAAAGTAAATTAATTTTTTAAAACAGAAAGGAAGATGAAGGAAGACTTTCTCATCCATAGAATGGCAGAGGCTATGGAAGAAAATCTCAGAGGTGAGTTCATTAGGTGGCATACTAGCTCAGATAATTACCGGGCCCCCACTGTGGGCATTATTCTCAGGCTATGGATAGGGCAAAGCAGCAAGTCAGAGGACTCACCAGTCTCACTGGGGAGGCTGCACTGTTTTGTCAGATCTTTTTCCAATTCTAGAATTTGCCTCATTTGATTATCTGCATTGTCTGGAGAAACAACCGATGGAAGAAGAGCAATATATCCACTTAACAAACCACACCTGTCTGGAGCCTGGAGTCCTAACCTGCCTGTCTTGTTTCCCACAGAGGAGGACTTTGCAGCCAGTCCTGAAGATACCTGATAAAACAGGATCGATGAATGGGGAGGAGGTCCCCCCTATCAGTGGACTTGGAAAGGGGCACGGTGGAGATGAGGGAGGGAGGGTGGGATTGGGAGGGAATGAGGGAGCGGGATACGGCTGGGATACAGAGTTAATAAAATGTAACTAAAAAGAAAAAAAATTTAAAAAAAAGAGTAGACGGAGAATATTTGATAACCTTCTCATGTGATTAATACTTAAACTTCAAAGCACTAAGCACTGCTAATTTGTCTTTGGATTTTGTTAAATAAAGTAAAATCCAGTGAATCATCTATACTTTATGCAGACTGACTGATCCTACCTCAGGGGATTTTTATGTTTTTAATTGGGGGGGGGGAGATGTGCATGTGAGTAGGGATGCCCACAGAGGCCAGAAGAGGCCGTTGGGCTCACAGGAGCTTCTGAGCTTCACGACATGGGTGCTAAGAATCCAACCCAGGTCCTTGCAAGAGTCGTATTCACTCTCGATTGCAGAGCCATCTCTCTAGTCACTATGCCATGCTGATTCTTATTCCACGATTCCCTCTCTCCCTCCTCCGAGTCTACACCGTGAAGCATTGGTTATAAGCCGACCTTCTTTCCTTCATATCTATCATCTTCTGTCATGAGGGAAAGTGATTGATAACACCTGTGTTCCCTGTGTTACATTCTGAGAGCCTGGATGCCGGGAATTTACCCCAAGGTGTGCCTCCATCTACAGGAAAGATACCATAGCTTTTATTTTTACCATATGTATAATAATTATATAATTTTCGGCGGTTATTATGTCTGGCAAAGCTGGTCAGATTTAGTGTACTGTGTGAAGTCCACAAAAATTTGAACATGAGGGCTTGTGACAGGAAGTTTTATGGGAATTCCATGTATTTACTATTTCTTAGAAGCCTGTTGCTAGCATGAGAGTATGTGGGAAGCAAAGCCTGAGAAGAGGCAGGTATGGTGAGCCTCTTGGAATGAGCAATGGGAAGTTCAGTCAGGACGCACCCAGAATTTGAGTAAAGTCATAGCCATTGAGAGTTCTACATGGACATCATTTCCTACTTACTTATTTATCTACCCGAGCTTTCCCCTAACCAATCTATCTATCTATCTATCTATCTATCTATCTATCTATCTATCTATCTATCTACCTATCTATCTCTATTTGAGGACAGGGTATCATGTATACAAGGCTGATCTTGAACCTGCTATGTAGTTATGGAAGCTCTTGGGCTTCTCTCATTCTCCTGTCTCCACCCTGGGCTTCTCTCATTCTCCTGTCTCCACCCCCTGAGTCCTGGGATTACAGGCATGCATCACCACGCCCTATTTCATGTCATGCTGAGTATCCCTAGTCAGCATTCTATCACTATGACAAAATAGCTGAAATAAACAACTTATTTTATAATGAGGAAATGTCTATCTTCACATGTGGTTTCAGAAATTTCTGTTCATCGTTGCTCAGCCCTGCTGTTCTGAGTCAGCAATAGCACAGTCCATTAAGGCAGAGACGCCTGGTAAAGGCCTATTCACCTCGTGGTGGCTGGAAAGCAAAAAGAGGCAGGAAGAGTCTAGAGTCCCAGGGACCTAGCTCCTTCTCACAAGCCCCTTGCCCCTAAGGGTTCTACCATCTCCCAATAGCATTGCTGGCTGATGACCAGACTTTCAGCATCTTGGGACACCTACAACGCAGTGTTCGTTGCAAACAGTAAGCTCAGTGTCTGTAAGAAGACATTTGGGGTATCCTTCAGCATAGAATAATTATAGTTGTTAAAATTAGAAGTTCTCAACAAGCAAAAACGAAAGCAAACTTGCTTTGGTCGAGATAGTCTTTACAGCAGGTGACTTTTTTCTTTCTTTCTTTTATTTTGTTTAACATAATTTTTTATTTTTACTAATTACAGTTTATTCCCTTTGTATCCCACCTGTAGCTCCCTCCCTCCTACCCTCCCAATCTACCCTCCCTCCCTCTTTTCTATCCATGCCCCTCCCCCAGTCCACTGCTAGGGGAGGTCCTCCTCCCCTTTCTTCTGATCCTAGTCTATCAGGTCTCATCAGGACTGGCTGCATTGTCTTCCTCTGTGGCCTCTTAAGGCTGCACATCCCTGAGGGGAAGGTGATCAAAGAGCAGGCCAATCAGTTCATGTCAGAGACAATCCCTGTTCCCATTACTATGGAACCCACTTGGACACTGAATTGCCATGGGCTACATCTGTGCAGGGGTTCCAGGCCATCTCCATGAATGATCCTTGATTGGAGCATCAATCTCAGAAAAGACCCCTGTGCCCAGAATTTTTTGTTCTGTTGCTCTCCTTGTGGAGCTCCTGTCCTCTCCAGGTCTCACTATTTCCCACTTCTTTCATAAGATTCCCTGCACTCTGCCCAAAGTTTGGCTATAAGTCTCGGCATCTGCTTTGATACCCTGCAGGGCAGAGTCTTTCAGAGGCCCTCTGTGGTAGGCTCCTGTCCTATTCCCTGTTTTCTCCCTCTTCTGATGTCCATCCTCTTTGCCTTTCTGAATGGGGATTGAGCATCTTAGCCAGAGTCCTCCTTCTTGATGAGTTTCCTTAGGTGTATAGATTTTAGTATGTTTATCCTATAGTATATGTCTAATATCCACTTATGAGTGAGTATATACCCTGTGTGTCTTTCTGCTTCTGGGATAGCTCACTCAGGGTTATCTTTTCCACTTCCCACCATTTGCCTGCAAATTTCATGATTTCCTTTTTTTTAATTGCTGAGTAATATTCCACTGTGTAAATGTACTACAATTTCTGTTTCCATTCCTCACCTGAGGAACACCTGAGTTGTTTCCAACTTCTGGCTATTACAAATAAAGCTGCTACAAACATGATTGAGCAAATGTCCCTATTGTATACTTGAGCATCTTTTGGATATATGCCTAGGAATGGTATAGCTATTTATCCCAGCTGTAGCCCCACCCTTGTCCCCTCCTAATCCTGCCCTCCCTTCCTCCCTCATCTCCTCCCATGCCCTTTCCCCAGTCCACTGATAGTGGAGGACCTCCTCCCCTTCCATCTGACCCTAGCCTATTAGGTCTCATCAGGACTGTTTTTCATAGTCTTCTTCTGTGGCCTGGTAAGGCTGTTTCTCCTTAGGGGGAGGTGATCAAAGAGCCAGCCACTGAGTTCATGTCAGAGTCAGTACCTGTTCCCATTACAGGGAGCCCACTTGGACACTGAACTGCCATGGGCTACATCTGTGCAGGGGTCTTAGGTTATCTCCATGCATGGTCCTTGGTTGGAGTATCAGTCTCAGAAAAGACTCCTGTGCCCAGATTTTTTGGTTCTGTTGCTCTCCTTGTGGAGCTCTAGACCCTTCCAGGTCTTTCTAGCTCCCCCTTCTTTTATAAGATTCCCTGCACTCTGCCCAAAGTTTAGCTATGAGTCTCAGCATCTGCTTTAATTCCCTGCTGGGTAGAGTCTTTCAGACTCTCCTGTCTTGTTCCTTGTTTTCACCTTCTTCCTATGTCTATCCTGTTTGCTTTTCTGAATGAAGATTGAACATCTTACTCAGGGTCCTCCTTCTTGCTTAGCTTCTTTAGGTGTATAGATTTTAATATGATTACCCTATATTATGTCTAATATCCACTTATAAGTGAGTATGTACCATGTGTGTCTTTCTAGCAGGTGACTTTTAAAGCATTAACAAACAACATCTGGCTAGGTGGTGGTGGTGCACCCCTTTAATCCTGGCATTCAGGAAGCAGAGGCAGGTAGATCTCTGTGAGTTCGAGGCCAGCCTGGTCTAGAAAGTGAGTCCAGGACAGCCAAGGCTATTACACAGAAACCCTGTCTTGAAAAACCAACGGAAGACAGAGAGAGAGAGAGAGAGAGAGAGAGAGAGAGAGAGAGAGAGAGAAACAGTATCTATGGACACTGGCTGTCAGAGAGGCTGCCAATCCCATCTGCTCTGAGCTTTTCTATTGCCCACTTCTTACAAGCACACACAATAGTTCTTCAACCTGGAGTCTGTGCTCAAGAAAACTACAAAACCTTATGCAAACAATGACAGACTCACCCCTATGCTTGTACATTTTATATACAGCATTGGGGAAAGTAGTTTTGTTCTAATTAGGGTGGGACTGCCAACTGATGACACATGTTTATGGTACATCTGGATAGAAATCAATTAGCATCTGGTGTGAGGCTGCAAAATGCTGTTTCCTGAATATCCCAAGAAGGAAAGGCATAATGTGCACAGCTGGTTCATCCTAGGGTTGACATATGCCATTGGATCCTGGTATCTGTCTCCCATTCTCCAGCACTTTGCTAGAGTTTATCAGGGCTGACAGTGTCCACCTAAACTCTAGGATCCCACTTTGATTAGGAGGGAAAAAAAAGGCAGCAATACAGCCAGTGAGAGACTCTTCCATTCTTCTCTGTCTCTCTGTTCACATGAGAGCCAACTGGAATGTGCATGCACAGCTCAGGAAGGAAAAGCTCAGTGACTGATGAGCTTCTTGCTGTGTCCTCTGCCAGCAACTCCAACCCTTCAGTGTGCGCACACCACATTCGCTTCAGTTTGTCCCTTCAGAATTACCCGCTGCAACCCTGAGAGTGACGTACTCATCTTGAGATTTTATTTCTTCCCAGAAAGGAGGAGTTTGAGCTTTTTATTTTCGCTTTTGAAGCAGAGATTTGAAAGAAAATATCTTATGGTTGTATTTGGTTTTGTTTTACAACACAAGAGCTAACTTCCCATATTCTCCCCCCTGTGCCAGTAAATGCTTCATTGTTCATGTTTGATTTATGAACCTGACTCACTGAATGATGAGAGAACAGCCACTTGACATTTATCTCCCAGCACAGAACAGCTGAGCTTGAAAGACTTGGAAAGACCATTCTACATAAGGACAGAGGAAGTACTATTGTGCCTAGCTAAATGTTTGCCTGGGCATGATATAACATAATTCTAGGTTCATGACATTGTGCTAGATTTGGAAAGAATTATACACATTTAGTGAGTCTCACATCCCTTAGATTGTTCAAGTTCAATTCCCTTAGGGTCAAACAAAAACATTTAATTTAGAGACTCAGCCAATAACAACTTAGAGTGCCTGCCATCTCTTGGAAATTGAGTTGATTAGCCAACATAGGAAGGAATGTGTCTGTCCCGGCTATAAGTATATATGGGAAGACTAGCCATCAGGAATTCTAGGACACACACATCAGCACAGTGCCCTGTCCTATGGAGAACTCAGAAATGAGAGTAGAGATCCTAGGAGGGATGGAATTGGGAAGGTTCTGGTTAAGATATCAAGTGAGGCCTCTCTGGGTATATAATATGAGAGCTCACACACAGAGGAATCAGTCTGTTATGAAAAGAGAGTCCAAAGTGAAATGGCTGTATATGAAGAAGCATTCACAGCATTCAAGTATGGGAAATGATGCCAATGCAGGTAGAGCAAGGATAACACAGTGTGAGGATAGCCTGGGAGCCAACCAGGTAGGGAGATCCCAGGAGGACAGAACCAATGTGAATAAAGCAGAAGAGAACACTGGCCAGTAGAACAAGAAAGGTGGTGTTGGGGGAGCTGAGAAAAGCACCCGCACAGTACAAAGAGAAGCATTCCAATGTGAGCAAGATGCAGCATCGCAGTACGGGTGAGTGAGAAGGGGGTGCCAGTGTAGGAATAGTAAGGAGAGGAGCCCCAGTGTGGGTACATAAAGGATGGGAGCCCCAGTGTGGGTAGTGGTTAAGAACATAGGGGCAGAAGACTTGCGGAAACAGAAGGGAATGGGCAAGTCACAATAACAGCATGGGGATTTTTAGGTCTCGGAGTCTTTTCCTATGGCAAGAAAGCCATTACAGATGTTTAATCTGGGATGCATAGTGTGCTCTAACTTAGAAACAGTGATTACTTTTTAGGGAATGAATTGTAAGCCATAATAGACAAGGTAGAAAATATCTGTATTAGACAGACTATGTTCCTATGGCAAATAAAAAAAAAAGTTAATGAGGGGGAGCATTTAGTTTGGCACCATGTTTTAGTCCACAGTCCTTGGTTCAATCGCTTCTGGGCCCTTGCTGAGGCCAAACATCATGGTAACAGAAAACAGAGGCTACTGACTCCACTGTGCACAGAACACAGAGAAAGAATGCTGATGCTCAGTGGCTTCCTCCTTTATTCCATCTTATTCTATCTAGGCAACAATCCTAGAACAGGTTACTGGCCAGCACTATAACTTGTAGTTTTACCTCAACGATATATTAATGTGTCAATATATATATTTAAGTTATGCTACTTAAGCTGACGCAGTCTATGACTCCCCGCAAGAAAAAATAGATTATCTAACAAAAACTCCAATACCAGGCATGAAAAACCAACCAAGAGTTGTTAGTCAGGGTAGTCCAAGGAGCACCCAAGACAATATAGGTTTTTACTCTTGCCCTTGGCTGTCTTTCAGAGGTTGAAGGTAGTCCCTATTTCTAAAGACACTGCACATGTCAGACACAGTACTCAGAAGGTTCAAATTGAATCTAACCTGAAAGCCTTCTTTCTGCATTGTAGTTCATGATATCAGAAAGTACTATGAAAGCTACCAAAAAAGGGAAGCAATCAATAGAAAATTTCTAGATATCACTATAACAATGGCCAAGATGGCAAGATATCCCTAACGGTGCAACAGTGGCATCCATATCTTGGTGCTAACCAACAGATAAGGCCCACTCAACAGAAGAATCGTGCCTGGTACTGTAATTCCAGCCAATTATATGAGGCAAGTGAGGTCATTCTCTTAGAAGAGAACCTACTACAATCACTTTACTAGAACACAGTAACTAACTAACTAACTGCATTCTAAAACTCACACCCACTATTAAGCACAGCTCTCACTCCTCATCAAAGAAGCTTTCCTTTACAGAAAGTGGAGAGCGTTACAGAAACCCACAAACCATGTCAGAATAAAGAGGCCAGTGAACCATGCGGAAGCCAACCCCAACAAATACATCTGCAACACAACTCCTGTCCTAAGGCTCAGGAACCTTGTGAATGAAAGGGTGGAAAGGTTGCAAGAACCAGAGGACTAGCAAGTCTGCTATGAGATTGTGTCTCCTAGAAATGACAGGGAATCTTCACCCATAATTCCCCAACAATATGGCTGCCTAAACAAGACCTGAGCAACTCTAATATCAATAGACAGGCTAGCACAAAAGGGGAAAATATCATGGAGTCCCACCTCTAGACACCTCTACTGAAAGAGGATGACGTAGCCGCTCCCAGGGATGAATCTCCTCAGTGGTTATCCAGTACAAAGAATGTACAGTCACAAACACACAAACACACTAGATGGACTCAGCAGAGAGTGTGTGTGTGTGTGTGTGTGTGTGTGTGTGTGTGTGTGCATATATATGTAACAATAATAAAAACAGGCCATCAATTTATTAAGGAGTGAGGGAAGCATGGGATGCATTTGCACAGGCAGAAATGTTTAAAACAGTCTGATTCAAATGGACCTTTGGAACTGGCTGATCAATTATGGTAGTTTCCTGGAACAAAATGGATAAGAAATCTACTTGGTTTTTGTTTGGTCTACATAGGCAGGAAACCTCTAGAACAAAGTTTTTTTTAAAAAGCCTGTGTTGTGTTGCAGTGATAAGGAATCACAGTCATCAACCAATTTTCATATTTGAGCCAGTTCCCCGACTCAGAACTCTTTGAATGAAGGGAAAGACATATCTCCTGAGGAAAGACCATGTTACAATAGAAAAGAGTTTTACCATTAACCTTTCTCCAATTCTTCCACAGAGGGACCTATGGTCTTTTACTAGGGAAATTGTACGTTGGGGGAAAGGAGACAATATTTGGGGAGGGAGCTATTAGATACTGGTTCTGAACTCACACGGTGATTCCAAAAGATCCCAGAAAGCATTATGGCTCTCCATAATGAACTCTTATAGAGTTCAACTGATTGATGAAGTTTGGCCAGCCTAGCATCTGACTCACAATGGGGCCAACGGGACCTTGAACTCATGTGGTTATTTCCCCAGTTCTATAATCTGTAACTGGGATAGATAGACTTAGAAGTGATAGAATCCCCACATTGGTTCCCTGATCTGTAGAACAGAAAAGGCCAATTGCATGCTTTTGGCATTACCTTTAACAGGAAAAACAGTGAATGAAAACCAATCTCATCCCTGGAGTGTTTAGAGAAATTAGCACCACCATTAAGGTCTTAGGGTTGGTGACTTCGACCATGTCTCCCTTTAACTCTCCTATTTGCCCTGTGTGGAAGATAGATGGAGGAAGGAGAACAACAGTTGACTATCCACAAACTGAACCAAGTGGTGATTCCAGTTGCAGCTGTGAGCAGATTAATACATCTCCTGGAATTAGCACACAGCTATTGTTCTGGCAAATGCTTTTTTCCCTATGCTTTCCCACAGGGACCATCAGAAACAATGCGCTTTTAGCTGGCAAGGCCAGCAGTATAACTTACAGGTTTACCTCAAGGGTATATTCATTCTTCAGCCCTGTGTCATAACTTAGTTTGAAGGGATCTTGATCACTGTCTCCTCCTCCACAAGGTATTACACTGGCCCACTATGTTGATGGGAAATAAATCCAACCAAAATTCAAAGGCCTTCCACCTAGGTGAACCTCTTATGAATCCAGTGGTGTGGGGTATACAGACATATTTCTTCTAAGGTGAAGGATAAGTTACTGCACTTGGCCCGTCACACCATCAAAAAAGAAGCACAATGGGCCTATTTGGATTCTGGAGACAGCACATTCGTCCTCACTTGGGTGTGCTATTCCAGCCACATACTAAGTGACTCAGAAATCTGTTAGCTCTATGAGCATTGCCTGGGAAAGGAGAAGGCTCTTCATCAGGTCCAGGCTACTGTGCATGCGGCTCTGCCCACGGACTATATGATCCAGCAGAGCCAATGGCACTTCTACCCGTGGCAGACAGAGATGCTGTTTAGAGCTTTGGTGGATCACAGCAGGGCTTTTGGGATTAGAAGCAAAACCTTACTGTCATCTATAGACAATTATTTTCATTTTGAGAGATAGCTCATGGCCTGTTGTTGGGCATTTATGGATACCAAACTTATGACAGTGGTCCACCAGGTTATCATTTGACCTGGCTGTCCTTTGTGAACAGTATTACCTGACCTACCAAGCCGTGAAACCGAACAGACATGGTGGCAATCCATCATCTAGGATTATATCCAAGAAGCATCTGCGTGAAAAAGGAAGAGGCAGGGAAAATATCACGTTCCTTTCTTGCCTGGAAGAGACTGCTGACATCAGCTCTACTCTCACTGGCAATAACATTTGCTTTCTTTTCTGAAATGCAAAGTCTAAATTGGGCTTTTCAGTGACAAATTAAAAAACCCAAGAGGACAGCCAGGGTTCTCATGCTCACATTTGCTGTAGACTGGCACAGAAATGGAGCCTGCTGGCTACACCTTTAGGGAAGTCCTTGAGGTCAGGACTAGCCCACTAATTAAAATGCAGAGCCTTTGTTTCTGGACATTATCCACTTACTAAAAGTCATTCAGACAACAAAAGCTAGTGGTTAATATTTAACCCAAGTAAAACACTGTCAGGGTAGAAAATTTAAGAGAAGCAGTATCTGGCTAGCCTCTGTTATCATGGTTGATAAAAACCAATGTCTGTTGACATTGTTCACAAAAATTTCACGCAATATTAGTCAAAATTTCAATGCCACCCTTCATTAAAATGAAAAGCACAATCCTAAAATGTACATGAATGCACAAAAGACTCTAGGATCTATCTACCTAGAGTCTATGTAGGCAAAGCAATTCAGGGCAAAAAGAATGATTTTGGAGGTCTCACCACACCTGATTTCAAACTACACTGTGTCAGAGGGAGAATCAGACACAGAGGTCAAGGGAGAAGGATAGAGGACCAGAATGAAACCTACACAGTGACTGTCTCCTGGTTTTGTTGTTGTTATTGTTGTCATCTTACCAAAAAAAAAAAAATGCCAAAATCATACACTGTAGAAAGGACAACTCCTCAAACAAATGGTACTGGACCTGTCTTCCACTCTGACCACAAGTCAGCTCAACAGGAAGCAAAGATCCTCGTGTAAGACCTGAGACATAGACACTTACAAGAAAACATTCCAGCATGTAGGCATATGCAAGGAATTCCTGAAAAGAACTCTGGTGGCTCAGGAAATAGAGCCATATTGACACATGGTATTGTGTGAAATTTAAAAGCTTCTGCATAGCAAAGGAACAAACTGGAGGAAGAAAAAGCCTAAAAGAATACATAAACAACCCTCAAAACTAAATCTCTCAACCAATAAATAAGCTAATGAAATGGACAGATGGTTCTCAAAGGATGAAATACTAATGAGCAATAAACAAATGAAAGAAAAGTTCAGCACCTTACCTATCGGGTGATTCAATTTTACCCAGTCAAAATGGCAATAATTAAGGGGAAAAAAAAAAAAAACAGCCAGGGGAGGCTAGTGGCACATGCCTTTAATCCCAGGACTCCAGAGGCAAGCAAGGTGGATCTCTGTGAGTTCAAGACCAGTCCAGTGTATAGAGCCAGTTCCAGGAAAACCAGGTCCACACGAAGAAGCTCTGTCTCAAATAAAACAAGAAAGAAAGAAAGAAAGAAAGAAAGAAAGAAAGAAAGAAAGAAAGAAAGAAAGA
>NW_026596101.1:21220120-21347517 GCF_907164565.1 Psammomys obesus
AGAAAGAAAGAAAGAAAGAAAGAAAGAAAGAAAGAAAGAAAGAAAGAGAGAGAGAGAAAGAAAGAAAGAAAGAAAGAAAGAAAGAAGGAAGGAAGGAAGGAAGGAAGGAAGGAAGGAAGGAAGGAAGGAAGGAAAGAAAGAAAGAAAGAAAGAAAGAAAGAAAGAAAGAAAGAAAGAAAGAAATGCAAAGAAGGAAGGAAGGAAGGAAAAGAGAAAGTAAGAAAGGAAAAGAAAAGACATAAATGCAGGAGAGGGTAAGGGATAAGAAATAAAAAGCAAAATATAGTGAATGCAATATGGTCTTACAAACTTCCTAGGTAAATATCAGTTCTTATAATAGCTGTGTATTGATTAGAACGTATTTATGTCATGTGTGATAAATCTTCTGCCTTGGCCTTTAAAAGCAGTTAAATGTGTTATTATTCTCTCTCTGGTCCAGAGAGAGATCCCTGTTTAACGGGCCCTAGGAATGGACAGGAAAACTTGTGTTTCATTTTATCACATCCACGGCTAAGGAGAAGGGTTTTGAAGAGAAATGATTAGAGCAAGATAAAAAGGATGTTAATTCACTGATTGATCTCGCTCTGCTTCTGATATATTTAGGAATACCACAGGATATTAATAACTGGCATACCCTATGCTCATAGTTCTCCTTCTGCCCTGACTCTATTCCTTTTTGTCATATTTTCCTTATGGAACAAGATCAGGACTCTCCCAGAGCTTGAGGGAACCAAGAAGAGTGTGAACCTGTATTATATAAGATTTTACTCCATTCCCACGAGATATTCACATCTGCTCACCTAGAGTATTATGAGATTCAATATACTCCTTACAGCACTGGTTTTAGATATGTCCACACTCTCTGACATACCCTTTAGTTCATGTATGACAGTTCCTATTTCCATGACCATAAGTTTAATGTAATGACAGAATTCACTGTTAGAGAGTGTGGTATAAGTCATAGAAGTCACTGGAGCTTCCTCCTTGCTTTCTATTGAGTAGCTCAGCCAGTTATTCAAGCCAGTTTTCATGTTGTGAAGACACCCGAGTAGTTCTGTGGAGATTTCTCTGTGGGGAGGAACTTCTGCCAACAGTCAATAAGGAACTGAGACTGTCAGCTAACGGTGGTCAAAATTTCAGCTGATTGCAATCTCAACACCATTTTAAAGTCCAATGTCTCCTGTGAGACTTGAGGCATTCTCTTAACTATAACTCCTCTAAGATCAAAAAGAAAACTACATATCCCAACATACAATAGCCCAGAATATACATTACCATTCCAAAATGGAGGAATAAAGATATCATGACAAAACTTGACCAAGGCAAGATGGAAACTCAGAAGGGCAAACTACAAATCCTGGACGTGTCCAGCTCTGCCTCCCTGTAACATAGTCTCTTGGACTGTTTTCACCCCTTGAGTGCAACTTTCCTTAGCAAATACCCAATGGCCGTGGCACCCCTAACATCTTAGGGTCTCCACAGCAATGCAGGGCTTCACTTTCACAACTTCATACAATGGCCTCTCAGGGCTTCTTGCCTTCTCAAGACTCAGGCAGAGCCTACCCTGCCACACATTGCCTAGCATCATCTCTACTTAACCCCAGAAGAAGACTCCACTACCCATGAAGTGACTTTCAAGCCAGAATCATATGAATTACACTGCCTGGTCCTGCTGCTTCCTTTGAGACAGAGCCTAGTCCCCCTTGAGTTACATTTGCAGCTTTCTTTTCTTGTTGCGTTCTAAAGACAGAAATTTTCCTAGCCTTTTTTTTTTTTTTTTTTTTTTTCACCATTTGCAGGACTCCATTAGCTGGGTGGAGTCTTGCCCTGGGTGTTTCCTCCTCCTTTTATCCAAGGCAGATCAGGTCTTCTCATCTCTTTCAGTAGACGCCTAGCTCCGTTTAAGCTTCCTGATGCTTTCCCCTTCAAACCATACATTTTGTATTTCTTTTTACCAAACTTTCTGTTTTTCATCGTACACCTACATAAGACTAATTATATCAATATTAGACTGTCTTTATATCTCCTTCACCGAAGAAATCAAACCACTGCTTTTCAGTTTAGCCTCAGGCAAATTCTCAGAACAAGTGCAGAAAGAAGCCACATTCTTCACCAAATTATCACAAGCTTTGTCTCTACCCCAGTAGCTAAATTGTTCTATCACTCTGAAACTAATGAGCTGAGCCTCCACAGTACACATTGCATATGGCACTACTGTCTTCCAAGATCCTTTAGGGTGTTCCATTCAGCTCTGTTTTTTCACAATGTTCATCTAACCTTCGAGCCCAAAGCCTACCACATTCATCCAAAAGACACGATCAGGCCTGTCACAGTAATAACCCACTTCTTGGCACCAAATTCTGCCTTAGTTACTTTTCAATTGCTGTGACAAAGTTCTATGGCCAAGACAACTTATACAAAAGGAGGCATTTAAGTGGGCTTATAGTTTTGGAGAGTGAGATTCCATAATGGGAGAGCAAAAGGCATGACAGCTGAGATTCCTCATCTTGATTCATAACCATGGTGCAGAGAGGGACACTGGAAGGAAGCTTTTGGAGCCTGCCTTTAGGACACACCTTCTCCAACAAGGTCACACCTTCCCAAACAGTTCCACTAATGGGGACCAAGTATTCAAACATATGAGCCCATGGGAACCAGTCCTATTCAAACCACCAGATAAGATTCCCTTGGATAACTGGGAAATGATGATTTGTGCAGACTGTCACTGTATAAGTCAATGAACTGAGACAGGAATTAAATCTGTTAATTTTTTTTTTTAAGGAAGTTGGCTGTCTAAGAAACCAAAGGATTATTCCTTTCAAAAGCTGCCTTCACCTGGGACAGTTCCAGCTAGTTTATTTTATAGTGAGTCAGAACAAAAGCAATTAGTAATTTCAAAGCTTACAGTTGTCCCTCTGGTCAAATAAGCATCCTTGTTTCTGAGATTCATTGTGTTTGTGCTCCTCTTGATATTGTCTCTACCATTTACCTTGTTTTCCTTCTTCCCATAGTGGGAAGATCTGTGTCCACTGAGCCCCTCTTCCTTCTCAGTTTCTATCTGAGCTACCTCTAGGTTAAAGATCAATTCAAAGCCTGCACGCTAATCTTTCATCACTTCTCAGTATGAACTACATACCTCACTCAAACCAATGAAATCTCATTACAGCAAAGCTGCAAATGTACCCTCTTGTATCTTCTTTTGCTTTTCTTCTCCCCCCCTTGAATCTTCTACAGATGTTCTCATTTTAGCTGTCCATACCCTGCCCTCTCTTTCCTTTACAGCTCATCAGCTTCCTCCCAACCTACCCTCATATTTCCCATCCATCCAAAAGCCTATGACTTTTCCACTTTCATCTTTACAATCATCTATTAACATATTCTCCACACATGTGTTCTATTTTCATGATCTTTCCCAAAACTAGATCTTTCCATTTGTGCCTAAGATAATGTGATGGGTGCATCTGGCTCTAGGTAAATGTGGGTTGGTGTTTCTGATTCTGTAATGGTCACAAACAGGAATAATCAAAATTTGGCCATGCAGCAAAATTAAGTGTAAGTATTATATTCACTTAGCCTCTTTCATATCACTGCCTCTGAGGTCCTTTGCATACCAGCTGAGTCATCTTAAGTTTCTAATCAATCTCAGAGCCTTGGGAATAATGACTGTGCTGCCTCATAGAGCTGCAGAGGAGATAAAATGTGTTGGGTCATATGGGCTTCTCCCTGTCTGCAACTGGTCAAACCACACTAGCAGTTATCCTAATTGGCTGGGTAGTGAATTTAAAATCATGGGGTGGGGGGTGGGGATGCAAAGGCATACAATATAGGAAAAACACCATACACATAAAAATAAAAGAACCATTTATTTTCATTAAAACCACGTGGGATGATCAGTGTGTCTCATAGATCATTGCTCTTGCAAACACAGTTTTGCAGTATCCACACTCCTGAGGATCCAGAGGTTTTTATGAAGCTGTCCTAAGATGTACTTGAGGTTTATTTTAGTCCATATGGTAAGATGGCAGACATGGAGACAGCTGCTTTTGGAAAAAGAGTTTGTTACAGCCCTCAAGAAGAGAACATGGCGCTAGGTAGTAGTTGAAGAAACAAAGAAAACGCATGGGCAGAGGCCTGATAGCCCTAGTGGTAAAGGGTGCTTAGGTGGGGATGCTCCTCCTTGGACATGAAAGGAAATTGATGTTGGGGTTTATAGTCACAGACTATGTAACATGATTTCCATGTGTGTGTAATCAGCCTTGGCTATTAGTTTGGCCCAAATTTCAAGATGTCAAGCAATCGATTACAGAATATCAAGAATGATATGTTAGTATCCAAAAAAAAAAAAAAAAAAATCCTCACTGAGATGGCCCTTTGGTTTTCAGCAGCTCCTCTTGCTGCCAATGATGTTTGTATATCTTGCTGCTTGTTGTGGCCATGCTGGGTCCCAGTTTTCTTTAGGTCTCCAACTCTTTGGCCTATTTCCTTCTTTGCCCACTCAGCCCTGAGTCTGTGCTCACTATTCCTGAAGACAGGCGTGCTCAGCTTGGCACTGTTCCTCTGCATGTGTGGACTGTTCCATTTTGAAGACACACTTGAAAGGCAAGGAAATTAAAGGCATGCCATCATGACAATCCAATGAAGAGCTGACTTCTCCATGTCACACAACAAACTTTGTCACTTGCGGACGTGTGGGGTCCTCGAATACTTTTTCTTACTTAAAAAAAAAAAAAAGAGTCAATGTACAGCACAGCTCTAGTATAGGAGGTATTTTATCCTGAGCCATATCTGAGTGACCACAGCCTGGGAACAGATTCAGAGTGTCCTTCATTGTCCTACTGTGAAAGTGGTTATGTTTTCCTTTGTAGTCAAACACACTCACACACACACACACACACACACACACACACACACACAATGACAGTCTAACGTAAAGCATTTACATTGCTAGAGACATAGGGAGATGGGTTCCAGCTCACTGGGGAAATCTATTTATTCTGATGATGACATTCTTTTTCCTGATGGCTTATTTATTTTTATATGCATGTCTGTGTGAAGGTGTCGGATCTCCTAGAACTGGAGTTACAGGCAATGGTGAGCTATCATGTGGGTGCTAGGAATTGAACCCAGATCCTCTGTAAGAGTGGAGAAGTGCTCTCTCAACCACTGAGCCATCTCTCCAGCCCTCTGATGACATTCTTAAGTTTGGGGCTGGTATATTCCAAAGATGTTAAGTGATAGCTGAAAGGGACTTAGGTCAGATGTGGAATGAGCAATGTTTGGGTATTTAGGAAACTAAAGGTAGCCCAAAATAATCCGCCTCTTGTTCTGCAACATTTCAGCCATGAAGTTCTAACCAATCAGCATTGTAGACTCTTCAGCAAAGGTGTGACTTTGTAGGGGAGAGTGGCCCCTCAGAGTCAGAACAGTGACGCAGTACAAAGGATAGTTATTACCCCTGAGAGAGGCAATGGGAGCAGCAAGCAGGCAGGTTGTTTGGTTTTGTTTGTTTGTTTGTAGGAGTGACTTTTTAAGGAGAAAGGAGACAAGTCTGAACTAGGGTGAGTTGGTAAATTCTGATTGAACTTGTCAGCCAAATGATGAATTTTGATGGTTGGGCCTTGATGTTTTGTCTCAGGAATGAGTCGGTGGACTAATAAGGGAATGGACCATGGGGCTAGCTTTAGGAATGTAATTTAATGTTTTTGTTTTGTTTTGGTTTGTTTTGCTTGTTTGTTTGTTATTCTGAGATAGAGTTTTTCTGTATAGCCTTGGCTGTCCTGGACTCACTTTGAGACCAGGCTGGCCTCAAACTCACAGAAATCCCCCTGCCTCTGTCTCCCAGAGTGCTGGGATTACGGGAGTGCACCTCTGTGCTTGGCTAGTCTTATGGTTTTTAGCAAGGGAGAGGGAAAGGAGGAAAAGGATAAAACCTGTCTGCACTGAAAGATCCCCAGAGGGTATCTTTCGTCTGAGAGACCCCCTCCCAAGGAACAACGAGGCCATTCGGATGTAAACAGCAAGAGGCTTTTATTTTGATACACGGGTACCCGGGGCAGCAGAGTCATTCGGATAAATTTTGGTTTTAAAATCTGGTTTAAACTTTTATCTGGTTTTGACTTTAAAATTATGGTTATGCTTTATAAATTCACTCCTAAAAAAATACTTTGCTTTAATATTACAGGGACGAGTTTTAAAAAATTGTTTAAATGTTTAAGGCTATAAAATATTTAAAGTTTATCAGGCATTTGGGTATGACAATGATCTTGGATAATCTGACAAAATTTAAAAGTTTCTCGATCCTTTGGGGGAAAATAAAAATACTTTGATATTTATTTTATCAATTTTATTAAATAAAACCCAGCCGTATGATTTGTGCTAATTAAAAATTATTACAGTTTTTAAAATGTATCTTATAGAGAGCTGTTTGTATGTTAAGCTACTTTGTTTATAAAAAAAACATGTTCCAACAGGATCATGTTAGGATAAAAAGGATTTTGATGAGAGTTTATATGTTGTCTAAAAAAAACAAAAAAAAAAAAAACAAAAAAAATAAAAATAAAAATATCTGGTTAAACCAAAAAAAAAAAAAAAAGCTAAAAACCTAAAGGTATATAGGATGTTACAAAAGGTTAGTGGATGTATTATAAAAAGCCAGAGAGTTAATATGATTTGAGATATTTTAAATATGTTATAGTTCATTTAAAAGGCTGGTGATTCCTCATTACAAAATGTTTTCTTATGCTCTTTAAAAAAAAAAAATTCTGGCTGATAGGTTTGGTATGGCTAAAATAATTCATACAGTTTAAAATTGTTCTGTACTGTTCTGTTATACAGTTGGTTCTAAAACTTATTTAATCACTAAGTTAAAAGTGTTGGTTGTGGGGGATTGTAAATGCTCCACAATGTTTGCTGTATCATCATCAGCACCTAATGGCTATGTTTAATATTGTCAGTCGCTGCCTGTGGTAGCCTAACACGTGGTCAGCCGCCATGCTAGTCCAAAAAAAAAGGATAGAGCCATGAGTTTGTGATCATTTTTGTTCAGGTATCTCAGTTATGTTCAGTCATCTGATTAGTGCTAAATGCAAAGCTTTTTACTGTTCAATTTTAATACAAGTGGTAGGATCAGCAAGATTTACTAGGCTCTCTATAAACTATATCTGATTAAAAGATTTGCTTTGATTTTAGTTCAGAAAGAACAGATTTAAAGTTATACTAACAACTACAGTTGGCTATACCTAGTGTCTTTGTTTAGTTTTTCTTTTACACAGTTCAGACAAAGAGTAACTCAGATATGCTGGCCCTCAAGCTTGTCAGAGATCTGATAAATATAACATTTTAACGGTGTAAGCTTATTATAACAAAAAGTCCTAAAATCCTGGCAGTAGCTCCCCCAAGGTCTCCGAGAAGATTTGGGCACAACGACAGATGACTGCGACTCTGGATTGTGGTATGCTAACCACTGGGCAATATTGCCTCAACTGGCCCACTGCTAGGGCCCAGCCTAAGCTGTGGACAAAGCCGGGGACATCTAAAGAGCCATTGTCTCACATTGTGAGAGGCAAGGTGAGGTCAATCTCTTCTGTTCCTCTTTCCACAGAAGCAGTAAAAGTAGTCTCTCACCTTCTGTGCCTGGCTGGACAGCCTCTGTTCAGGATGCCATGAGACAAGAGCGAGGGACACTGCCTAGGTGATGGACTAAGTAGTCATCTCTGTCATTTTGATTGACACATAGATTGGTATATTTATTTAGCTTATAATTTATCCTTCTCAGGTCTCTGAACACCTTGATGGCTATGCTAAGCTTACGGTAGTTTTACAGCAAAAAAAAAGACAATTAGATCCACTGTTAGTTCATTAGCTAAATTAGCTAAAACTACTAGATACTAGATCTCTTATTTAAAAAAAAAAACAGGTTTGCCTTGCTCACAGAATTCATGTTAGTTATCTGTGTCTTAAGATATATAGCTAGATAAAAAAAAAAATACAGAGCCTATATAGAGTCTGAGGATATCTAAAAAAAAAAATATTTCAAGGTTAATAAATACAAAAAAAAATTAAAGTGTCTAAGTTGATAAAAATAGTTTAAAACATATTAAAATTGAGAGATACTTTAGATCTCTCCCCCCTCTTTGCTACTGTTGTGCTTATGTTATAAGATTTCAGAAGTTCAGAGTTTTAACATTAATCAATAGAGTTCTGATAAGTTGATAAAACACTGACTGCTTATTATTCAGTCACCAGGTTGAGATTTTAATTTCCTTTGGTTGGCTTCTGGAGATAGACTTAAAGACTTAAAGATACTTCTCATCATGTTAAAGATATATCTGACACAAAAGTCATAGCTTTTAATATGATATTCTTAATATCTGCCATTTCTGAGATAGATTTTAACACAAAAATATCTTAAACCTATTCCTTCTAATTGCTTTGTTAAAAAAAAAAATCAAACATCCAGGGTTTAACACTAAAGCCAGTAATGTATTTCTGCCTAACTTTCCAGTATAAACATAGAGATAAAAACTAAAAGATACTAAATATATAAAAAAATGGCCAAGCTTCATTCGTGGCTAATTACCAACAGCTATGCCCACAAAAAAAAAAAAAAAAAATGTTACCATGGACACACTTAAGTTATATATAAAGGTTATAAAACAAACAGCTGATACTTATTCAGTGGGATGCAGTTTTACCTGTTACTCTCAAAATGTTCAATTTGCTGATATGTTACTTTTCTGAGTATTTAAAATTATGTATTTCCTTTTATGTACTAAAAAATTTCATATAAGTTTCAGGATTTGACCTGGATCTGGCATAGCTCAAAAAGATCACAGATGAGGTTTTCCCTAATCTTTCCAATTTAATAGATAAATTTTAACTTCTGTCTCCAGTCTAAATTTGTCTCAGCAGATTTTCACCTGTTCAACTCTGTTCTGGGATCAGCTGTAAACTACAAGCTGAGATCTAAACTTCCTAGAAACTGACCTGACTGCTCCCTGCCTCTTCCGGTGGATCAACTAACCAGATGCTTGGGACTGCCCTATTGCCCAGCCTTTGACTGGCATTTCAGCCTCCCTAGTTCCTGATGCCTACGGTCCAACGGTCAACATCAAAGAAGCTCCAGAAGACGGATCTCCGACCAAATCCCCCCTAGCAGGCTGAAATGCTAAGTCAAAGGTGGCTCCCTGGCATTGGCTATTATCTTAAACATCTGCTTAGCTGCTGACCATACTAGATTAAAAGACTCAGACAGAGACAACAATTCTTTGAGTCAGGACAGAGCTGGTACGAGAGATGGTTTAGTCGGTCCCCCTGGTTCACCACCCTCATTTCCTCCCTCATGGGCCCCTTAATCATAATCCTCTTGATCTTGTTATTTAGGCCTTGTATTCTAAATTGGCTGATCCAGTTCATAAAAGACCGGCTCTCTGTCATACAAGTGTTGGTGTTGACCCAACAGTATCATCAGCTCAAACAGCAGGGGACAGAAATTAACTCTTCCTAGGCCCAAAAATAAAAAATTCCATTCTAAGTTAAAAAAAAATAAAAGAACCCTGCCTCACCTATGTTAGTTAAACATAGCTAACGCCATTTTATGGGACACCACTGTTTTGTAAAACTCTAAAGGCTAAATAAAAAAACTAAAAAATTACTAAAAAACCCAGCTGTGTCACCCACTTGGGATATCTGCGGTCAGGCTGCCCCAGTTGAGCTAAAAACAGTTTGTATTAATCACCCTCATGGATATCTGTGAGACTGTTCTAGTTAAGATAAGGGTCCTAAAAAAAACAACAGATGGCGGGCCACGTCAAGGGGTCATCATGACTGTTTTGACCACCCAGTTCCTGGAATCTTGGTGTCCCTGCCAAACTTTGACACAAACCGTGGTCTCATGTAAACGTACCAATCAGCCCCCTGTAACCATGCTTCTCGCTTCTGTACCCATGCTTCTGCTCTAAAACCCTATAAAAACCCCAGCTTTTCACCCAGGGGGCGCGCAAAGTCCTCCGAATGACTCTGCTGCCCCGGGTACCCGTGTATCAAAATAAAAGCCTCTTGCTGATTACATCCGAATGGCCTAGTTGTTCCTTGGGAGGGGGTCTCTCAGACGAAAGATACCCTCCCGGGATCTTTCATGCACCATGTTTGCCATGCTCAGGCCTGTTAAAGAACCCTTCAGGCTCTGTTTCATAAAAGCATGGAGGAACTTCCTGAGGCTGCCTAAACCTTGTTGTGTTCCGAGACTTACTGTCCTGCAGAGTAAGACGTGGTGAAATTAGGTATTGTTTGGGCAGGACCCAACCACAGTCACTATCTATATCCCTACTCTAAGGGAATATCCATTTATATTCCCACATCCCTCTTACTGCAGAATTGCAAGCAGCCCTGGGCTTTGAAGAAGCCCTTTCTTCTTTTCCACTATTTGTAGGCTGTCTTTGTCTTCCGGCGTGGCTTTCCATCCTGTTCCCAGGGCACTTCCTTCCCATCCTCACCTTACCGCCTCCCATTTAATGAATATGAGGACCCTGATATACAGCCTCCTGGGATGAATTATAGGAGCTTAAAAAAATAATTTTATTTATTTTGTGTGTGCACATTTACATGTGTGCAGGAGCACATGCTTACTCATGCGTGTGGACGCTAGAAGTGTTATTCCTCAGGCACCATCCAGCTTAGTTTTGGAGATAGAATTCTCTCCCTCGAATGGATTCGGAAAGAAGGCTAGGCTGGATGGCTATGCCTTTCCAGCACAGAGATTGTGTGCATGCACCACCATGCCCGGCTTTTGCTTAATGTGGTTCAGACTCGGGTCCTTATGCTAATATAGGAAGCACTTTTGTTGACTGAGCTAGCTCTCCAACCCATATCACTCTCTTCATTCAGAAAAAAAAAAAAAAACACATAATTTTGGATTTGAAAGTTTTGCTTTATTTTTTTATTTTGAGCCTTTTTGTCAGGAATGAAGTTCTCTTAGTAAGAATGACCTTTTTGATCTCTGCTCCCTTTCACAGAATAAATACCTTACCTGTTAAATGCATTAACATTTGTGGCATGGAGCTGAGGGTGGGAAATCCTCCTCTCCATAAGAGCTGCCTGGGTTAGCTAGGCAGAGCATCCCCAGGACAAAATGGCTAGATATGAGAAGTTTGGGCTTTTGATTGTTGGCTTTTATGCTTCAATAAAAACATTAGAAATAATTGTGCCTTTTTTTTTCTGGGCCCACAGTGGCATCATTGTTCCTGATGCTAGACAGTGGTGAGCTTCAGATGTGGCCACCTGTAAGACTGTGAGAAGAAAAGCGACAGTGCTCTGTGATGTGCTTCATGGATTAATTAAGAGGTTCTATGAGATTAGGGCATTAAGCACATTTTTTTTGGATTGCTGATTTTTGCAATTTACAAAATGAGTTTATTGGGGGTATAGCCCCATCATTAATTCAAAGAGCACTCTGCGCTTAGGAAAATAAAGTCATACCCAGTGACAGTCGAGAATATGCATTACAGTAATTGCCTTTCTCTCACTCTCACTTTTCCTTTCCAAATTGGACATCCTATTATCTGTTGGAAAACCATGCTATTGGTCTTAGTGAAAGAGACAGAACAACTCCATGAGTGCTCAGAAAGTACTCAGAAGGATGGAACAAGACCCACCCAGGTTCCAGTGACAGAATCAATTCTAGACTAAAATACAGCTACATCTTGCTTCATTTGCCAGAAGGAAATGTGATCAGTTTCATTTTCTCTATGACAGCTATCAATTTAGGGACTGGCAGAGGAAAGGGTATGAACCACAAATGGGACAACGTTAAAAAGCAAGGGGTCTGGTCTTAAGTATCTTGTTCAAACAGTTGACATGTCTGGCTCACCAATCAATCTTGACCTGGTTTGGCTTCAGGTTAGAGTAATTTTTCTAAGATTTAGCCTGCACCACAAAATAGGATATGAGAATAAAGTATCTGAGGCCACTCTTCACATTTTGAGAAAATTCATAACCTAAAAATAGAATCCCAAGTGTCTTCAGCCAGAAAAATACTTGATTAGATTACATAGAAAGTATTAGCTATCTGTAGGACAACCAGAAGCAAAGACACCTGAAAGTCTTTAGAGATGGGGAAATGTGTCCACTGTGTATCCTAAGGCCAAGAGACCCTTCAGATGAAGGCCCTTCCTCCCAAGAAGCCATGCTTGGTATTCACAGCTGATTTTTTCCCCTCTTGTCTGTCCTCTTGCTCTGTTCTTCATGCCCAGCGAATCCTTAGTCACATGAATAGAGTGTCCACCAAAGAACCTGTCATGGACAGGATAATGCAGTTAGTGCATGGCCAAACCCTCTGTCTCTGCTCATCCCATGCTTTGTCCCAGCACACTCTCATGTGCAGAGCTGCCTTTGAGAGACTAGCTCCTGTACCTGGGTGATATGGTAGAAAAGACAGAGACAAGAACCAAATATGAACTAAGACACCTGTAGCAGGGGAGGGCAGGCAGTGCGACAGGGAGTTGCAAAAACCCAACTTAGCCTATGTAACTGATATTTAAGAAAGAATGAAAGGTTTGGAGGTAGGCGATAGAGAGATGGCATCAGTACACCTAATGTCTTCTTTTAGCCTGCAGATACTGCAGTAACAAGCTTAAGGAGCGTCCCTGCTACACAACATCAATTTTGTGTTCTCCCTCACTCTCTCAAAACAAAAAAGTAAAAACAAACAAAAAAACCAATAGACAAAAAATGAAACAGAAAGTACTTACACACACTCACATGAAATCTATTTTGTGTTGGGCAACTTCTCCTGGTCATACTAAACATTTAAATTACAAAAAAAAAAAAAAAAGTTTCTCCTCCTCTTCTCCATTTGTACATATTCTTTTGAGAAGTCTCTGTTTAGTTCCATGTCCCAGTTTTAAACTGGGTTGTTTGTTTTCATAATTTTTTTTCCTTTTATTCATTCTTTCTCTGAGTTCTTTGACTATTAGACACTAATCTTCTGTCAGTTGTGTAGCTGGTAAAAAACTTTTCCGGTTCTATATGGTGCCTGTTCACTCAGCTGATGATGTTCTTTGCTGTACAGAAGCACTTTGTTTCAGGAGGTCTCACTTACTGTTTGTCTAAATGCCTACACTGTCAGGGTTCTGTTTAGAAAGCCCCTTTTTGTACCAACAAACTCAAGTATATTCCCAGCTTTCTCTTCTATCAGTTTCAGGTTTTATATTGAGGCCCTTGATCCATGTGGAGTTGAATTTTGTTTGGGGTGAGAAATAGGATCTAGTTTTATTCTTCTGCATGCTGCTATGCTGTTTAGCCAGCACCTTTTGTTGAAGATGCCATTCTTTTCTACAATTGGTACTATTGGCCTTTCTTAATCAGGCAGGGTGGAGGGGGATCAGGGGACTATATTTTAAATGTAGGAGAGATTGAACTTGGTGGTATAAGAAGTTATGTAATGGAAGAGAAAGGATTAAATGGAGAGGAAGGATGTAGGGATAGAGGAGAGAATGTGGGAAGGAATAACTAATACTATAGCTTTTTAAAAAGTCATAGAGCAGGCTGGAGAGATGGCTCATAGGTTAAAGGCACTGGCTGCTCTTCCACAGGTCCTGAGTCCAATTCCCAGCAACCATATGATGAGATCTGGTGTCATCTTCTAACGTGCAGGTATACGTGCAGACAGAACAATGTATAAAATAATAAATAATAAACTTTTAAAAAAGAGAAAAAGTCATGGAAAATACCTATTTACATTTGTATTAAAAGAGCTTAAATTTGACTTTATGGGGTAGGGTGGATTTGGGGGGGCTTTCCTTTTCTAAGGAGAAGTAGAGAGGGGAAAGGGGGAACAGGGTGGGAGGATGGGAGCAGGAGGAGAGGAGGGAGGGGGATGTGATCAGGATGTAAAATCAGTTAAGTTTAGTTTTAAAAAAGAAGCTTAAATAGAATTACCTTACTGAACTACATAGGCTAACAAAGCATTCAGTTCCAGAAACGGGTTACCTCTTTTAGAATTGTTGACCTATGAGGCCCTATAGACCCCAAACATTACAAGCTATTATAAATGCTCTGGGTTACCCCACATACCTGGTTGTTTTGTGACAAAACTTTTCCCGAGGAAGAAGATAGAAAGACTGTAAGAGCCATAGGTTTGGAATGATTACAAGGAAACTTTTCTGGACAGAGCAGGGCAATTGTGCATGTGTTCTCACAGATATTCATGACAGCATGCATAAGACCCGTGAAAGCTCAAGCTACACAAAAATCCTAACATAGAAAAGAGCAGCAGGCATGAAGTCATATCCCTGATTAAGGAGCTGTTGGCAGATGATCGACGTTAGGAGAGAGAGCCCATTTTTTTTAAGAATGTAGCCACTGATAGGTGGACCATACTCCAGTGAAAAAGCACACACCTGAGAATATATGGGCAGAAAAAATTGGACTTGATGTCATTTTTTTAAAAAAAGAACACAAAGTTGATGGATATGAAATGGAGGTGAAGAAAGGAAGAGTTGGAAGGAGGGTGAATATGATCAAAATACATCATACAGAATTCTCAAAGAACTTAAAAAAAAAACTATGAAGGTAAAACTGAGCGGACCCACTAAGTGTTTTGCAGTTTGGTTATGTTCTCAGATCATTAATGAAACAGGAAAGGATATTTGTAGGGATATGGCTTTGGGTTATAAGTTGTCATGTTATTATGTCATTAGAGACAAGTTTCCAGCCTTACAGGCTGTCCTGGTTAGTTTCTTGTCAACTTGACACAGCTAGAATCATTTGAGAAGAGGGAACTTCAATTGAGAAAATGTTCCTAATTGAGAAATGTTGCCATGGCCCATGGCAAACTTGTAGGCCATTTTCTTGATTAATGATTTATGTGCGTGGACTCAGCTGGGGATAGTGCCAAGCCTGGGATGGTGGTTCTAGATGATATAAGAAAACAGGCTGAGTAAGCTATGAGGAGCAAGCCAGTAAACAGTGCTCCTCAGTGACCTCTGCATCAGTCCTGCTTCTGGATTCCTGCCTTGAGTTCCTGCTCTGATTTTCCTCAGTGGAAGATTATTGCCTGGAATTTTAAGCTGAAAGAAACTCTTTTCTCTCAAGATGCTTTTGATAATGCTGTTTTATCATACTAATAGAAAAGTAACTAAAACAGAAATTGATACCACGTCATGGGATACTGAAGTGACAGACCTATCTTTGCTTTGGAGAGGACTGTGGAAAGATTTTAGAACTTTGGGCTCAATAGCCATGGAGTGTTTGTGGCTTAGTAAGTTATTGTTGTGGAAACTTAGGAGATAATGCTGAAAGTAGTGCAGATTATGAAGGTCTGGCTTATGGAATTCCAGAGGAAAGCAGACTCTATCAAGGCCATTTGTTTGATATCTTGATTTAAGAACCTGTAGAGTGAAACCTTTGCTTTGTTGGGACAATTGATACTGGTCAGCTGTGGCTGAGGAATCAGCTGTGCTTACTAAGAAGCCAGTATCATGGAGGTGAAATCTTCTGGGAAGCATTTTTTTCAGTGTCAGCACACAGAATCTGTGTTCCAGAGTAGGGACAAGACTGTACCTTATGCTCGTAGCTAAACTCAGTAACGTGTGAGAATCTTTTAGGTGGTACTAGTTTTGAAGCCACGAGGAGGTCATGGGGAGAAGTTGAGGCTTGGAACAGTGATGGGATCAGAGTTCCTGAAGAGAGGCCAGGAAAGAGTGTTGGTGAGGGTGCAATCCAGTTGCAGCGGAGACCTCAGGATTTCAGAGATGCCCGGACCATGGGACAACCAACAAGAACAGCAGTGCTGATGGAGCAGAGCTGGCCTGAGCTAATGAGATAACCTGTGTGTGCTGTGGGTGGCAAAGCAGCACAGGTGGCACCGTCTGTGCCCCTTAGAGCCAAGAGGACTATGAGTGTGTCCTAGAAGTCTGTTGGACTTTGATTTTGCTTTGATCTGATTGGGACTGTGCCCTGGTTCTTCCCTCTTGGAAAAAGAGAGTAAGTGACTTTTTTTTTTTTTACAGGAGTCCACAGTTAAGAGGCCTTGAATTTTAAAGAGTTGCTGGCAGTTTAGAGAGATTATGGATATCTTAAGAAGGCTGTGGATATTCTAGAGAGACTGAAGAGTTTAGAGAGGCTTTGAACTTTGAAAGACATTTTAGATGTTCTAAAGAGATTGAACTTTAAAAGTGTTTGAATTTTTAAAGACTGTAGGACTTTTAAGAGTTGGAATGTGTTTTATATTGAGGTATTTATGTTATGTAAGATCTTGGTAAATATAAAATAACATGCTATCATGAGACTTTATCAAACAACCGCGGTGTTATCTGTCCCTTGTCCCTCATTTTCCTTCTGTATTGACCTCCATCCCTCCTTCCCAGTTAAAGCTCCCTCATCCTTATTTCTGTTACTCACATCATATCACCTGTGTCTTGGTTTTTCCCTCTCAAGTACCACCATCACTGTGGTCTCTTTATACTTTCCTGGCTTTTATGGTTACTCCATGTCATATACTCATGTCTGAGGATTTGGCCCCACCTAGGCCCATCCATTTACTTTCAAATTTTCTTTTTCTTTACAGCTGAATAATATTCCATTGTGTCTATGTTATCACACTCTTTATTGTGCATTCATTCACCTGCTAAAGCACTTAGGTTGTTTCCATATCTTGGCTACTGCGAATAGAGAGACAATGACCTTTGCTGATCAGGGATCTATGAAATAGAATGCCCAGTCTTTGGGGCGTATGTCAATAAGTGGGATAGCTGAGGCATAGGGCAGATTAGTTTTTAGTTTTTTGAGGATTCTCCATACTGATCTCCAGAGCAGCTGCCTCAATTTGCATTCCCACCAACTGTGAATGAGGGTTCCTCTTTCTCCACAACCTCACTGAGCACTTGTTTTGTTGATCTTGGCCATTCTGAGTGAGATGAGATGAAATCTCAAAGTTGCTTTAATTAGCATTTCTCTAATTGCTAAGAATGATCAACACTTCTTGAGGTATTTCTTAACCATTTTTGTTTCTTCTGCTGTGAGCTCTGTTTATATCCTTACCCCATTTTTTAATTGTGTCATTTGTTTCCTTAATTCTTTGGCTTTTGTTTTGTTGTTGTAGTTGTTGTATATTTGTTTGTTTTTAGAGTTTTTATTTTTTGGTTGATCTTTGTATAATCTGGATATTAATTCTTGGTCAGATGTGTGACTGACTCAGATGTGACTCTCCCATTCTGTGATTTTCTTCTTCACTTGACTGTTTTCTTAGCTGTACAGAAGCCTTTTAGTTTTATGAGGTCCCAGTTTTCAATTGTTGGCCTTAATTCCTTGGCAAATGAAGACCTTTTCAGAAAGGCCTTTCCTATACCTGTATCCTGTAGAATACTGCCTGTATTTTCTTCTAACATTTTTAGTGTTTTCTGTTTCAAATTGAGAGCTTTGGTGTATTTGGCTCTAATTTTTGTGCAGGATAGTAGATATGAGTCTAATTTCATTTGTCTGCCTGTGGAAACTTAGTTTTCACAGAGCCATTTCTTGAAGTTTTATTTCTTCAGTATATGTTTTGCCTCTTTGTCAAGTATCAGGTAGCTGTAGTTATGAGTATTCATGCTTGGGTCTACTATCTTATTCTATTGATCTGCACCTTTTTTTTTTAATCCAGTACCATATCATTCCGTAACATATCTTGAAATCTGGAATAGCAATTCCTCTAGTATTCTTTTTGCTCAGGATCTACTTAGCTATGTGAGATCTTTTCTGATTCCATGTGAATTTCAGGATGGGTACTGAAACATTTTTTTCTGCAAAAAATGTTGTGGGTACTTTAATTGGAATTGCATTGAATCTGTAAATTGTTTTTGGTAGGATGGTCATTTTTCACAATATTAATTCCAATGATGAATGAAGATGGCATATCTTTCCCTTTTCTAGTGTATGTAGAGATCAAAAGGTCCTTGTGAACACAGATAAGCACTGAAGAAGCCAGGAAAAGCTAAAAATGCAGCTCATCTCCCCAAAGAGAGAAGAAATTTGGCTGTTCTCCCAGAATGCTGAGGGAAAAAAATGTGTTTTACAGCCTAATAATCTTTTGTTACCTGTTTAACAAGGCTTCACCCATATTTCCCAGAATATTATGTTTGTTTATCCAGATTTCCCCCCAAAAAAAAAACGTGAGCATCACTTCTAAACCATAAGACTGATCCTTGTGAGAGATGTAATTTGTGCTTTATAACAGCCTATATTACTTCTGTGTTCTCTTAGGGCCAGGCCCCATCCTGACTCCCACATGCACTGTGTTTAGACTAGTCATTCTTCCAGACCCTTACCTTGAGCACTGTGTCTAAGTCAACAGAGCCCATCTTTGTTGACGTTATATGTACTTTGTAAAGATGGAATAAGCTTTGTTGTACTCGCTGGACTGAATTAACTGTTATGAGAGAACTTTTTTCCCCCCAAATTGTCCTGTGCTTAAATATGGCTAAAACAAATGAACCTGTGTCAGACTCTAGAAGTTTTGGCCCAGCACAGGTACCTAAATTGGGCTGAACTGAGTTTCATTCTTTAAAAAAAAAAACTTCTTATTGGTTCTTTGTGATTTCTCTTCATGAGTCCAAATCCCACTCAACTTTCCCTCCCCTTGTACCCACCCTCCAGCCTTGTAACATCCTCCTAACAGAGAAAAAAAATCTTGCTGTGGAAGCTTTACTGTGTCACAGTGTGTACCACAGCATACCTTTTTGCCCACACTTCTTTGCTTGCAAATACATATTGGAATGATTTGTTAGTCTGATACGAGGCCTCTGGCCTCTGCTGCTCTATCAATACTGGAACCTCACTGGGACTCTTCTTGGATATCCTGTTGTTGCCCTGTGTCATGGAGATTCTGTAGTTTTATATCTGTAAGACTGGCCCCTTCATACATTCCAGAAGTTCATCAAAGGGGTAGATGTTGGGCTGGGCTAATTCAAAGCCCTAGATCTGGGCCTGAGATGTAAATGAGCTGGTCATCCCACTGGCTTTCACACTCAAATGCCCTTGGGGCAGGTTCATCCACAACCCTGGCAACAAGGGTCAGCTCTATCCTGATGGCCAGGAAAGGGCCTGCTTTCTGGAGTGTTGCAGCCAGTGATGGACACAGCCAGTTCTTCTACTCACATGACCCTGGGGCCAGCTCTCCTGCCAACCATAGTGTCTGGGCTCATCTCAGAAGTGGTATGCCCAAGTCATGCATTATGCCAGGGGTCATCTCTGGCATGGGCTGCTCTCCCAGGCCTGCGTGGCACCAGACTGGTGATCATCTCATGCTAGCTCCCTGTCCAGGCCCCATAGCGCCAGTCTGGTGGTTGTCTCAGGCACGATTTTTTTCAGAGAATGTTAGACTACTAATCATCCAGATGTTCATAGGTCAGAGCCCTGAGCATAAACATAGCCTCTCTCCTCTCTGATACTTACTGACACACCTCTGACACAGCAGCCACACCTGCAATGCTCTAGGAGCAGGTTGAGTTTCATTCTCGTCTCTTCATGGACCATTGCCCTGACATCCAGAAGGCCTGCAGGGTCCCACACACAAATATACACACAAGTGTACTTATCAGTCTGTTTCTTCAGAGATTTGAAATTCATTGTAGAAGTCTTTCACTTTCTTGGTTAGGTTTACTTCAAGATATTTTATTGTCGCTGGTGCTATTGTGAGAAGGTTCTCATGATCTCTTTGTCAGTATGTTTTTTGGTGATATATAAAAGGGTCACTGATTTTTGTAAGCTGATTTTGTAACTTGCCATTTTGTTGAATTTTTTATTATTTCCAGAAGTTTCATGGTAGAACTTTGGGAATCTTTTATATATAATGTCATTTAAGTATATGTTGATATTTTATATATATGTGTGTGTAATATACATATATATGTGTAATATATATATATATATATTGCAGGATATATATATGTGTGTAATATATATACATATATATATATATGTATATATATATTGCAAGATATTTGATCCCATTGTGAACCCCAAGATTGTGAACTGTAAAATCCTGTTTCTTGTTTTGTGTAGCTCAGCCGTAACACACACATAAACAAGTACTTATGGTTTTGGCTCAGCCCTAGCACACACCTTTAATCCAAGAGCTAAATAAAGTCAACCCTAAATCAAGAGGCAGAGCAAGAAACCAGCTGACAGGAGTAAACAGAAAAAAGAGACATTGAGAGAAGGGTATTTAAGACAGCATGGAGAAGAAGAAAGGGCTTTGGCTTTTTCCTTTGAAGATGTGAGCTGAGTAGGAAGACTTTTTCTTTCTAGGTTATCAGCTGAGTAGGAAGATCAGCTGGGTACTTTCTTAGCCTCTCTGAGCTATCAAGTTTTCACCCCAGCATCTGGCTCCTGAGTCTCCTAGTAAAATCAATCATCATATATATGTGTGTGTGTGTGTGTGTGTGTGTGTGTGTGTGTGTGTATACATATATGTGTATATTGTTTATTTTTCTTTTTTTCTTTATTAATTACACTTTATTCACTTTGTATCCCCCTGTGGTTCTCTCCCTCCTCCCGTCCCATTCCCTCCCTTCCTCCACCCTCTGCATGCATGCCTCTCCCCAAGTTCACTGATGGAGGAGGACTTCTTTTCCTTCCTTCTGATCCTAGTCAATTAGGTCTCATCAGGAGTGGCTGTGTTGTCTTCTTCTGTGGCCTGGTAATGCTGCTTCCCCCTCAGGGGGAGGTAATTAAAGAGCAGGCCAATCAGTTCATGTCAGAGGCAGTCCCTGTTCCTATTACAATGGAACCCACTTGGATACTGAACTGCCATGGGCTACATCTGTGCAGGGGTCTTAGGTTATCTCCATGCATAGTCCTTGGTTGGAAGAGCAGTCTCAGAAAAGACCCCTGTGCTCAGATTTTTTGGTTCTGTTGCTCTCCTTGTGGAGCTCCTGACCCCTCCAGGTGTTTCATAAGATTCCCTGCACTCTGCCCAAAGGTTGCCCATAAGTCTCGCATCTACATTGATAGTCTGTAGGGCAGAACTTTTCAGAGGTCCTCTGTGTCAGGCTCCTGACTTGTTCCCTCTTTTCTCCTTCTTCTGATGTCCAGCCTCTTTGTCTTTCTGGATAGGAATTGAGCATTTTAGCAAGAGTCCTCCCTCTTGATTAGTTTCTTTAGGTGTACAGATTTTAGTAGGTTTATCCTATATTATATGTCTATATAAGTGAGTATATACCGTGTGCATCTTTCTGCTTCTGGGATAGCTCACTCAGGATGATCTTTTCCAGATCCCACCATTAACCTGCAAATTTCATGATTTCCTTGTTTTTTATTGCTGAGTAATATTCCATTGTGTAGATATACCACAATTTGTGCATCCATTCCTCCACTGAGGGGCATCTGGGCTGTCATCTTCAACAAATGGTGCTGGTCTAACTGAAAGTCTACATGTAGAAAAATGCAAATAGATCCATACTTGTCACCCTGCACAAAACTAAAGTCCAAGTGGATCAAAGACCTCAACATAAAATCAGACACACTAAACTGCTTAGAAGAAAAAGTGGGGAATACCGGTGAACTCATTGGCACAGGAGACAACTTCCTGAACAGAACACCAACAGCACAGGCTCTAAGAGCAACAATAAATAAATGGGACCTCATGAAACGGAAAAGCTTCTGTAAAGAAAAGGACACTGTCCTCAGAACAAAACAACAGCCTACAGATTGGGAAAGGATCTTCACCAACCCTATATCTGACAGAGGGCTAATATCCAGTATATATAAAGAACTAATGAAGTTAAACAGCAAAAAATCAAGTAATCCAATTAAAAAATGGGGTACAGAGTTAAACACAGAATTCTCTGCAGAGGAATATCGAGTGGCAGAGAAACACTTAAAGAAATGCTCAACCTCATTAGCCATCAGGGAAATGCAAATCAAAATGACCCTAAGATTTCACCTTACACCCATCAGAATGGCTAAGATCAAAAACTCAAGAGACAACACATGCTGGAGAGGTTGTGGAGAAAGGGGAACCCTCCTCTACTGCTGGTGGGAATGTAAACTTGTACAACCACTCTGGAAAGCAATCTGGCGCTTTCTCAGACAACTAGGAATAGCGCTTCCTCAAGATCCAGCTATACCACTCCTAGCCATATATCCAAAAGATTCTCAAGTACACAATAAGGACATTTGCTCAACCATGTTTGTAGCAGCCTTATATATTGTTTTAAAACAACATATTATGATTTTATATATAATTTGTATATATGAGATATATATATTAAAGTTAAGTTACTTGGATTGACATCTCCCCATAAAGGCTATAGACAACAAAAACCCAAGTACTTGGCAGGGGAAATATCCTTTCAAATGATTCTTCAGGGTAACACAAGTGACTCCCAAAACAATATAGATTTTAGATTTAGCCATTGGTTGTTTCTCAGGGGTTAAGAGTGGGCCTCTACCACTGAAAACACTGCACACTTAAGACATAGGACTTGTACGATATAAGCTGGGTTTGATCTTAAAGCCTTTTCCCTGTGATCTTGCTTCCATATTTTTAGAAAATACTATACCAACTGCCAAGGGAGAGAAGTAATTAACAGTACTGCTCAGCTGCAACACCTTTGAACCGTGACAATTACCAACATGGCAAGATATGCATAAAGGTGCAGTAAGTGGTACTCACATGTCAATGGCAACTAACAACTGTTTAATTGGATACTGTCTAATTGCCCACTCAAAAGCAGGGAAATCATCCCTGGTACTGGAAATCTAGCCAGCCTCCTGGAACTAGTAATGTCGTGGACTTAGAATACAATCTACTACCGCCATTTTACTAGAGCAGCGTAATTCCTTCCTGCATTCTAAATCTTACCCTTATACCACGGTTAAGCTTAGCTACCATCCCCTCATCAAAGAATTCTGTCTTTATAGCAAATGGAGACCATCACAGAAAAACCTAACTGGACACATGCAGAGATCAGCACATCCTGGGAAACCCAGCCCGAATGGAATCATCTATGGCTCAGAGAACCTCACAGAAGGTGAGGTTAAAAATATCAGAAGAGTCACAGTGCAAGGAAGTCTGTTGTGAAACAGTACCTCCCAGAAATGGTTGCTAAACAAAATCAAAATAGTGACAATGCCAATGGACATATTGACATGGAAGAGGAAATCTTTCTCTAGACAAAGACCTATAGTCAACTAATGATTGCAGGGGGAGCCAGTTAGACCCTCTCAGAGATGAGCCCCCTTATTGGTTGTCCAGTGCAAAGCAGACATCCCTGAAATCATATACATACCACCAAAGAAAAGGAATCAGCAGGTTACACACATGTGTGTTTGTGCAGACACATGGACAACATACACATGCATGTATATACCAATATAGTCAAGAAAAAGAAGTTATCAAATGGAGGATGACTGAGCATGAAGGGGTTCAAGGAACGGTAGCTGGTAGTGGTTGGAGGGAAGAAAGGGAGAAGAAAAGTTGATGCGATTCTATTTCAATTAAAAACGTTTGAAAATTTGATGTAAACACCAAAAAAGGAAAGGTTGTAGTTTAATACTGATATATTTGTGTGTCACGTTGACAAAGCATCAATTGTCCTCGTTAGGTTTTATCTTGTTTTGGTATTTTTGTTTGGTTGTCGTTGTTTGTTTTTGTTTTGTTTTTTGTTTGTTTGATTTTTGTCAACATGACAGAAGCTAGAGTCATTTTAAAAGAGGGAAACACAATTGAGAAAATTTTCCCACTAGATTATCCCATGGCAAGCCTGTGGGACATTTTCTTGATTAATGAATGATGTTAATGGGTCCAGCTCATTGGGGGGTGGGGGTGGGGTGGGCAGAGTGCTAATCCTGGGAAGTCCTAGATAGTGAAAGAAAGCAGGCTGAGTGTGCCATGAAGAGGAACCTGTGAACAGAGTTTCTCCATAGCCTCTGCATCAGTCCCTGCATAGAGTTCCTGCCCTGACTTTTCTCAGGGGTAGATCGTCGCCTAGAAGTGTGAGCCGAAATAAACCCTTTCCTCTCAAGATGCTTTTGGTCATGAGGTTTGATCACAGCAATAGAAAAGTAACCAAGACATGTATTTACAAGAGAAATTAGCATTAACAGTGACATAGCTCAGCAGTACTCAATGCAGAAAGCCCATTTGAAGCCTTTCAGGGAAGTGTCAGCCAGTCTTTATTCATAGTCTTTCAGTGGCAGAAATGCACCATAGAGAGGAATAAGAACACAGATACTGCAGCCAAACTACAGGGCCGACAATTACTGACTGTGGCACTTTGAATATGTTACCTAATATCACTATGCCTTGAGTTCTTATTATTCTTATTAGAATGCTATCATAAAGATTAAATGCATACATATTTATAAACATGCATACTTATGTAATCATATTTACACATAACACATAATTGGATATATAAATGCACATGTATTTATTCACAAAGAATAATCACAAAAGCAAAGTGAAGTGTCCATAAAGGGAGTCTACTATGGAGAGGATTGTTCCAGTCAGCATAGTCATAACATATCCCCTCATGCCCTGCCAGCTTTCCCCTGACACATTCCCAGAGATACATTCTGCCTTTGAGCGATCCATAATACCAAAATCCCAAGTCCAAAACATCCTAAAGTACAAAACTTTTTCAGCACTGATCAAAGTCACATGTGAAAAATTGAGTACTTGACATCATATGGTAGGTCACAGTTAAAAACACAGGCACACTGCTGTGAAAATAGTGTGAAGTTAAATTCAGCCATATTTATGTCTTTGAAATGTACATGAATTTCATGTTAAAACTTGAGGCCTCACCCCAGGTATCTCATTGTGCAAACATTCCAAAAACTTGAAAGCCATCAGGTCTCGAGCATTTAGAATAGGTGACTTGGAGTAAAGAGATGGTTAAGAGCACTGGCTGCCCTTCCAGGGGTCCTGAGTTCAACTCCCAGCACCCACATGGTGGCTCACAACCATCTATGATGGGATCTGATGCCCTCTTCTGGCGTGCATGCCTGCATGTGGACAGAACACTCATACATTTAAAAATACTTAAGTAAATAAAAAAAAAAAATAGAATAGGTGACTCAAACTGTAACCCCTTGGAACAGTGCTTACTTAGAACGTAATACATGTAAGAATCTGCTTTTGCGATAACTGTGTCCAGGCTGTTCCATGTGAAAGAGAGCTCTTCAGATTCAATACTTTTGAGTTCCCCTTCTCCTGCTTGCTCATACTGGTTCTCATACCACGGGAAGTCGTGCCACCCTCTGCTTCTTCCCTGTGCACACACCCCATGTGTTTAAAGAGGATTTTTATATCTTTGCTTTTCTTCCTCGTGCCCAGCAGGAGAGCTTCTGCAAATGTCATTCCTTCTGCCCAGAACATCTTTGCTTCTCATGTACTTCATGTTATAACTCGGATTTTATCTTCTTTGGGGTGCTGTCCCTGATTTCTTGACACAGTATTTATGCGTGTTCTCTATGTTTAAGGGTAAGGATAAAGGAGCATTGTACAGAGCTTCACAGCCATTTGCCTATGTTACTATCCGAGCATCATTCTGGATAGTTTTCTATCAACCTGACACAAGCTAGAATCATCTGGAAGGAGAGAACCCCAATTGAGGAAATGTCTTCATAAAATCCAGCTGTAAATGAAGTATTACCCAGCTGTTAAAAACAATGATATCAGGAAATTGGCAAGCAAATGGATGGAACTGGAAAACAAAAATCATCCTGAGTGAGGTAACCCAGATCCAGAAAGGCAAATATGATATATACTCACTTATAAATGGATATTATCTGCAAAGTAAAAGACAACCATGCTACAGTCCACAGATCCTGAGAGGCTAAGTAACAAGGAGGGCTTGGGGAGGAGGGGGCAGGAAGAACAAGGGAACGGGATGATGAAGACATGGACGACAAATGGTTCTCCCTGAGGAGGGGAAATAGAATAGATTTCACAGGTAGGCTGGGGTTGGAAACAAGAATGATCAGGTGGGAAAGGAGAAAATACTGAGAGAAACACGAATTAGGGACCATTTGGGGGTGATGTGAAAACACAGTGCAGTGGAAACTCCACAGAATCCATGAGAGTAACTCTAACAAAGACTTCTAGTAATGGGTGACACAGGGCCTGAAATGGCCATCTTCTGTAACCAGGCAAGGCCTCAAGTGGAGAGACTGTAACACCAATTAAACCACAAAATCTTCCACCTACAGTTTGTCATGCTTACAGAGCATTCTGGGACCAGAGCTAGCAGAAATGTCATCAAAAAGACCAGAGAGACTCTATCCAGCAGCTGACAGGAATACATGCTGAATACCAATGGTGGACAGAGCTCGGGAGTCCTACGGAGGAGGGAGAGGAAGGATCAGAGGAACCAGAGGCTTCAGGGACACCACAAATATGGCCCAGAGAATCAACTGAGCAGGACTCATGAAGGCTTGCAGAGACCAGGGAGCCTGTAGGGGTCTGACCTAGGTCCTCTGCATATATGTTACGGCTGAGTAAAAGTTTGGTGCTCTTGTGGGACTTTGTCACTGACTCATTTGCCTGCTTAGAGGACCCTATTTCTCCTACTAGGTTGCCTCATTCAGCCTTGATGTGATGGTACGTGTCTGGTCTTGTAGCTTGTTGTAGCTTGTGCAATGTTTGGCTGATGTCCCTGGGAGGCCAGTTCTTTTCTGAAGGGGAGGCTGGGGGGGTGGTTGTGTGGATCTGGAGAAGAGCGGAGGTGAATATGAGAGACTCAGGAGAAAATAGGAAAAAGGGAAACTGGAATGTGTGTGTGTGTGTATGTGCGTATGCTGATTGCAGAAATATGCACCTATCAAACAATAGGATATCCTGCTAATGCATATGATCATTATTTTATACATTAATTTAAAAATTAAATTCAAAATAGGAAACAGAAGGGATGAAAAGAGGGAGGGTAATGGGCTTTGGGGGATATGCTCTAAACATATTATTTGCTTTAATAATGGACTTATGTAACTGTATATTAAAAAAGAAAAAATTAAATTTAAAAATAACCTTGTTAAAAGGAGAAAAAAACAAGGAAAAAGTGGAATGCGGTGCTTGATCTGTATAAGGAAGTAAGGCAGGATGTTAAGGCGGGGTCACCATGGAAGAACAAGTTGGCTCAGGAGGCAGTGTCAGGGTTTTGGTGAGCACAGATACAGTTTGAAGTAGAAATCGTCGTCAGACCATGGCAAGGTTTGAAGTAGAGTTATCCACAGAGGTTCTGTAGGGGAAAAAAATGTTTTGCACGAAAAATGATCTCTTCTATTTGATGTTCTCTCATGTAAAGATTTAAGTGGCTTTTGATGTTATCAGAACCTGTCAAACAGCACTTCGTAAAATAAATGTGACAGTTCCTGTAGCCCCAGGTATGTGAAATCCTAGTTGTGTATCAGTGATTCTGTGCAGGGTTGCTGGCTGGCTGCAAAAGCCCGTGTCCCGTAGGGAAGTGTAAGTGGCATGTCACTGGAGTTCATCACATATATGAATAATCCAGTGTGGTTGAAGTTCACGGTGAACTATGGGCTTTTTATGTGTCATGTGTGTGTAAACATGCTGTTTCTGCTAGCTTCCTCATATTTAATCACACTCTTTACCAAACATTGGCTCAAAGAGCAAATTAATAATTGAAGAGTAAGCCCAGAGGGTTACTATTCCTTGTCTTTATTTTTTTTTATAAACCAATGGCGAAAATGTTCTTTGAGATATAATGTTAATATGTACCACCAGAATTCTTCTTCTATAGACTAGGTTACTGACTTTCACCACAAAAATCCCGAAGGTGTGTTTCACTGGTGCAGTGCCGTGAAGACCTCTGCTTCTTTGGAAAGCCCGGATCTAAAGGAGTATGTATCCACTGAAAACATGCCTTTATAAGACTGGCCTGTGGATAAGGCTGTCAAGTATTTTATTGATTAGTGATGGATGGGGACTGGGGGATGCCCCTCTGGGTGGTGCCAACTCTGGGCTGGTGGTCCTGAATTGTATGAGAAAACAGACTGAGCAAGTCATGGAGGACAAGGCAGTAAGCATCATTCTGCCACGGCCTCTGCTTCAGTTCCTACCTCTAGGCTTCTGCCTTGAGTTCCTGCCTTGGCTCCCCTCAACAGACTATGACCCAGGATGTGTAAGCTAAATAAACCCTTTCCTCCCCAAGTTTCTTTTGGTCATCATGCTGTTTTTACCACAGCAATAAAAACCCTAACTAAGACAATGGCCATCAAATATGTGATAGTGTTACCTTAGAGAGAGAGTTACAGACTATTTTAATTTCTTCTCTTGGGTAACAGCAAGAACTCTAACAAGAAAACAAAACATTATATTTTAGAATATTTCTTTAATAAGACTTATTTGTGTCCCAGGATTTTCAGAGAAAGTTATATTTTTTTCTGGCATTTCTCACATATTTTCTATATTGTTTACAAAAATTCCACACTAAGTGAGGGGAAAAATACAAAGAAACTGTATGGAGACATAAAAAAAAAAGTTGTTATCTCAGAGTATGTAAAGTCTGAAGGTGTCTTAAGTTGGTCTGTAAAGCTACTTGACCAATCACTTGACCATGAACTACAAAAACAAAACAAAACCACCAAAATAAAACATAAACCCTACAATTTAAAGTATTTTTATTATATCAACTTCTACTTCGTATCCATGGACGACTGTCCCTCAGTGTTGGGGTAAAAAAGAAAAGTTGTCCTATCTCCTCTGTTATCTTGTTTAGACTAAAGTAAAGCATATAATATAGTGGTGTTCCAGTAGGCATTATCTTGAGAAATTGAGGGAAGGCTGAGAGCAGATGACGTTTGAACAAATATTAAAAATCTTTCCTCTTCTTGGTTGTATAGATCATGCGTATGATGGCTCGAAAGCTCTACTCAGTTTTGACAGGGAAGTGGTGTTCTGGTGTGGTTCGGTGACACTTACGTGCCCCCAAACTGTGAGACAAAGCGGGTAAAATGTCACTGTCTAAGGACAGTCTGTCACAAGGCAATGTACCATGTGCTGTTTGGTAGTTGAGTGAGTCATCAGAGCAAATACTGAGTTTTATTGATCTAAGGATAAAATACGCCAAATAGCAGTGTTTTGAGCAAGAATGAATTACATGGCATACACAGGGCACAAAGAGAATATAGGTCGATGTCTCAGTGAAGGGAGATGCATTGACAGCATTATGTTTCTAATGGCCTGTGGTTGTTAATAAACAATGCTCCCTAAAACAACTTAGAATGCCTGCATACATAAATGGAACTCACTAATACATTTACTAAAAGGGTTTTTAGCTAACTAGCAATTTGCTTCTAAGCAGTCAAAAGGTTCCATTTAAGGTTCATAATTGGAAAATATTTTATCAACCTAATGATCAGGAGGAGGCTGCTGATTATGAGAAATGCCTGTACTAATAGCACAGCCTATTTGCATTCCATTTGGGTGTATGCAGAAAGGAAACTCATAAGGATTCCCTGAAGTTCTTGATGGCATTTGTGTGAATGGCTCTCCTGGAGTTAAGCCTCAGATAAGGTGAGTGGAGAATAACAGCTTAGATAGGAATATAAGTGCTGGACCCTGTCACATAGGTTCCAACAGTCAGCAACGGTTGTGGAACTTTTTGTTGCCTGAAAACCAGCACATACACCTGGCACTGAATACAGTATATACCCTACTCTTAACAACTCTAGTGCTCTGGGAAGGATTTACAAACCAGGAGAAAAGGAAGGAAAGATAGGTCCTGGAGAGATTTGTTGTATGTGAACAAAGCAGAACCCAAACTGAAATGAACATGAATTTTTCTGTTTTTTTTGTTTTGATTTTCCAACACAAAGTTTCTCTGTGTAACAGCCCCTGATGTTCTGAACTCTCTTTGTAGACCAGGCTGGTCTCAAATTCACAGAGATCCGCCTGCCTCTGCCTTCTGAGTACTGCTATTGAAGGCATTTACCACCATACCCAGCTTGAACATGAATGTTTAATCAAGCTCCTTGTAGTGTATAAACAGAATAATGAGATATGCCAAGATGAAGAAAGAAAATCAAACCTTGTTTCCTAGATGTAAAAAAACAATTAAACTATCGCAAACATCCTGGCTAAAGGAAGAAACACTGAGGAAGATGTGAATTAACATTTAGGAACTGAATAACTCAGCTGATCAACATCTCTAATCTACTACATATACACACATGAGAGAGAGAGAATGATAGGAAAGAGAGAGAGAGAAAAGTGCAGAACATCTGCTTTTTGCTTTTGCTTTTTTCATCTTTTTTTTTTTAAGATTTATTCTTTTATTATGTATAACGTACATGCCTGCGTGCCAGAAGAGGGCACCAGATCTCATTATAGATGGTTGTGAGCCACCATGTGGTTGCTGGGAATTGAACTCAGGACCTCTGGAAGAATAGCCAGATCTCCTAACCTCTGAGCAAGCCATCCAGCCCTTTTATTTCCTCTTTTGAAAAATGCATTTTTAATTGAAATAGAATTAAAACCCTTTATGCCTCCCTTTCCTCTTCCCAACTTTATCTGAGCTACCCATTCTCCAACCTATCCCATATCCCACCCCACTCTCAAGTTGATGGCCTCTTTTTCTTCGATTATTAGTGTTACATATGTGTGTATATACATACATACATACATACATACATACATATATATATATGTATATGTATGTATATACATATACAACCTGCCAAGTCCATATTTGTTGGTGGTGTGTGTACAGTTTCAGGGATGACCACTCTGCATTGGACAGACAATAAGGAGACTGAGCCACATGAGGGGCTAATTCTCTTTCTCCCAGTAGTCACTCATTGCCTATAGTCCTTTGTGTAAACGGGACCCTATGAAAATTTCCCTGTTCCATGTTAGCATGCCCACACACACTGCCAAGTGCAGTTTGGGTATGCAATATTGCTCATGCAGCCATTTCTAGAACAGAGTGCTTCATTATCATACATCCTGCTATTGTGGCTCTTAAAGACTTTCCATCTCCCTCCCCCCACTTCTGTAATGTTCCCTGAGCTGTAAGATGCAGAAGCTGTGATGCAGATGTTTTTTGTTGGGGCTGGGCTCGCCGAGGTCTGTGGATCTCTAGCTGTGGTTTTCCGTGACAGTCTCTACTTGCTATAAAGACAAGCATATTTGATGCGGGTGGTATACCTTATACCTGTGGGTATAAGGCTAAGATTTAGAGTATAAAAAGGAGTTGTGGTGGTCTAGCAAAGTGGCAGAGGTAGATTCTTTTCTGAGGTCTATGACCTCACAGGCCCCAGGAGGCTAGCAAGGTATCTACTACTAGAGATGAGTTCCCTCCTGTTGGATAGGCCTTGAGACCAGTTAGAAAACGGTGAGTTACCTCTGACGGGAGCACCACTTACTGCACCTCGCCATCCTGATAATTGTTGTAGTTCATGAGTGTTACAGCTGGGTAGGACTGTGAAATAACTTCCCTCCCTTGATAGCTGGTTTAGTATTTTCTGAAAGCATGGAAGCTAGATGCACCTTGTATCATCCAAGTCCTGTGACCTCATTGTGCAGTGTCTTCTGCAAGAGGGACCCAACTTCAGCCCCTGAGAGGCAACCAAGGGCTACATCTATAATCTTTATTGTTTTGGGAGTCAGTTACACTACCCTAAAGGACTCTTGAAACAGATGATCCCCAGGCCTGGTAGTGGGGTTTTTATTGTCTATGGTTCTGGTGGGAGCCTGTCAGCCCAAGTGGCTTACATTCTTATTATATATATTATTATATAATACACAGTGTGTAATTTTAGGTAAACATAAAATGCTATACTTTCTTAAGGCTTTACCAAACAACACCAGTGTTATTTGTCCCTCGTCTATGCTTTTACTTCTGTATTGATCTCCTTTCATCCTCCCAGTTGGATCTCCCTCCTCATCTTCCATTATTCTGTTGCTCACCTCATATCACCTGTATCCTGCTGTTTCCCCTCCCAAGGCCTGCTTCACCTATGGTCCCTTTAAACTTTCCTGGTTTATGTGGTTACTTTATCTTGAATACTTATATCTGAGGATTTGGAGCTAGAAAGCACAGGTAAAACATGCAGTGTTCATCTTTCTAGGTATGGGTTACCTCACTCAATATGATCTTTTCTAGGTCTATCCATTTACCTGCAATTTTCATAATTTTGTTTTTCTTCGAAGCTGTTGTGTATAGGTATCCCATTTTCATTATCCATTCATCAGTTGAAGGGGATTCTGGTAGCTTCCATTTCATGGCTGTTGTGAAAACTGTTACTATGAACTTTGCAGAGAAAGCATCTGTGGAGCAGGGTGTGGTCTTAGTTGTTTTTCTATTGCTGTGACAAAACACCGTGGCCAAGGTAACTTGAAGGGTTTAATTGGGTTTATGGTTTCAGTGGACTAGAGTCTATGATGGCAGCAAAGGTATAATGGTATGAACAGCTGAAAGCTCACATCTTAATCCAAAGTGCAAGTCAAAGAGGAGAGGCACACCAGGATGAGAGGCACACCAGGATTGGATCTAATCTTTTGAAGCCTCAAGCCCATCCCCAGTGACATATCCCTTCATACAAGGCCACTTCTCCTAATCCTTTTCAAAAATATGAGCCAATGTTTTGAAAATGTGGGTCCATTCTCTTTGAAACTACCATATTCTACCCTCTGGCCCCAGTAGGCTTTCAGCCATATCATAATGCAAAATGGATTTAACCCAACTTCAAAAGCCTACCTAGTCTTTTACTCTCTCAATGTCCTTTTAAAGTTCAACATGTCTTCTGAGACTCAATACAATCTCTTAATTGTAACCCCCTGTAAAAACAAAAAGCAGATCACATACTTCCAACATACAATGGCACAGAATATACATTATATTTCCAGAAGAGAGAATTGGAGGAACAGTGAGGAATCACTAGACCAAAGCAAAATTGAAAACAAACAGGATGAACTCCAAATTCTGTAGCTCCACATATACTGTCAAAGGGTTTAGATGGCTCTGCCCTTTAGGAATCCATGAGATATTCTTTCCGTCTCTGTCTCTCTGTGTCTTTCTGTCTCTCTCTCTGTTTCTAGCCCCTGTGTAAAGTTCTCTCCTTAGCAGACACCTCACAACTTTGGCATGTTCAACATCTTGGGGTCTCAAACACAATCCAGGCTTCACTTTCACAGCAATGGCCTCTCAGGGTCTCATGTCCTCTCGGGATATTCAGGAAAGGCTTTCCTTTCCTACCATACACCTGGCCTCAGAAGTTCCCCTCAAACAGAAGAAGATTCCATAATCACTTTACTTGTGCATCCTTCATGATTCTAAAGCCACATGTAGATGACACTGCCAGGTTTTGTCTACCCTCTGAGATGGAGCTTGGCCTTTTGAATCACATTTGCAGCCTTCCTTTGTTGTTGCTTTTTAGAAACAGAAACTTTCATAAGCCTTTGCCTTCCACAAGTTTCAGAATTAACTAAATGGGGTCTTACTAAGGGCATCCCTCCCTTTATCCCAGTCTAGATCAGGCCTTTCATTGGCCTTATTATCTCTTTTGGCCCAAGCCTTGGCTTCAACATTAAGTTTCCTGGTTCTCTTTTTTTATTCTTCAAAACATACAATTTGTATTTAGTCCCGTTTTCTTTTTTTTTTTTTATTGTAGACCTGCATAAGGCTGATTACTAATAACTATGCCACAGAGTCAATATTAGTCTGTCTTGAAATCTCCTCCACCAAAGATATTAATTCATTACTTTTCAATTTTAGCCTTAGGCAAATTTCTCAGGACAAAAGCAAAAAGCAGCCACATCCTATGCCAAAATGTCACAAGAACAGTCTCTAGCCCAATTGCTAATATTGTTCTACTCTAAAACATCTTGAGCTGGACCACCATAGTCCACATAGAGCCCAGCGATACCCAGGCTTTTACTGGAATGGCCCACGAAGATCTGCCTGTAGTGCTTAACTGCTTTTCTACTCCAAAGTCTTCCATATTTGTCCCAAAACAAAACAAAATACATGGTCAAATCAGTCACAACAATAGCCCACATTCTCTATTAGTTTTCAATTGCTGTGATAAAATACCAGGACCAAGGCAACTCATAACAGAAAGCATTTATGTTTCAGAGCATTAGAGTTCAGGATGATGGAGCAAAGGCATGGTGGCAGAAACAGCTGAGAGCTCACATCTTGATTCACAAGCTCAAGGCAAAGAGAGAGTACACTGAGAATAGCACAAGTCCTCTAAATCTCAAGCTCACCTCCCAGTGACACAGCTCCAAAGAGACAACACTTCCTAATCCTTCCCAAACAGTTCTACCAGCTATGGACTAATCATTCAAACATATAAGCCTATATGGGCCATCTTTATTCAAACCACCACAGAGGTCAGGATGACATTTGGGCATATGTCAAGCAGTAGTATAGCTGAGACATATGGTAGATTTATTTTTAGTTTTTTCAGTGTGGATTCTCCATACTGATTTCCAGAGTGGCTGCACCAACAGTTGCATTGCCACCAACAGTGAATAAGGAGTCCTCTTTCTCCACAACCTCACCAGCTATTGTTGTCAATTTTTTTTTAAATATTTGTCATTTTGACTGGGGTGAGATAACATCTCAAATTTGTTTTAATTTGCATTTCTCTAATTGCTAAGGACGATAAACACTTCTTGAGGTATTAGTCATTTTTTTTGTTTTTTTCTACTGAGAACTCTGTTTAGATCCCTTGCTCATCTTTTAGTTAGGGTTTATATTGCTGTGAAGAGACACCATAACCATAGTAACTCTTATAAAAGAAAACATTTAATTGAGATTGGCTGATGGTTCAGAGGTATAGTCCATTGCCATCATGGTGGGAAGTATGGTGGCATGCAGGCATGCCTGGTGCTGGAGAGGCAGCTGAAAGTTCTACATCTAGAGCTCAAGGCAGAAGAAAGAAACTGAAACACTAGGCCTAACTTGAGCATATGAAACCTCAAAGCCTGCCCCCAATGACACACTTCCTCCAACAAGGCTTCACTGCTTCAACAAGGCCACACCTAATAATGCCACCCCCTATAAGCCTATGGGGGCCCTTTTTTTTTAACAACCACAAAACGAATCATTCGTTCTCTTTACTCTTCATTTTTTTTGAGTTCTTGCTATAATTTGGATATTAATTCCCTGTCAGATTATAGCTAGTGTATTAGTCAGAGTTCCCTAGAGTAATAGAATTTATGGGATTAATATGTATATATATAATAAATTATATCTAGAATTATGTATATATAATAAATTATTATAGAATTATTATTATTATAGATTTATTAGAATGACTTATAGGCTATAGTCCAGCTAATCCAACAATGGCTGCCTATGAACAGAAGGTCCAAAAATTCAGTAGTTCCTCAGTCCAGGAAGCTAGATGTCTTAGCTGGTCTTCAGAATACACTGGAATTTCAAAGACTTGGGCTCAGTAAAGGAATGGACTTGCTAGCAAGGCAAGAGCAAGCAGGCAAAGAGCAAAAGCTCCCTTCTTCCATGTCTTTATATAGGCTTCCAGAAGAAGGTGTGGCCCAGATTAGAAGTGGATCTTCCCATCTCAAAAGATCTGGATAAAAGTTTTGCCTTCCCACCCTAAAGTGGATCTTCCCACTTCAAATTAAGCAAAAATATTTCATAGGTATGTCTCTCCATTTGGGGTGAAGTGGTTAGTCACTTCAGATTGACAACCAAGAATAGCCATCATAGCTGGCAAATTTGTTCCAATTCTGTAAGTTTCTTCTTCACTTGACTGTTTTCTTAGCTATGCAGAAGCTTTTTAGTTTTATGAGGTCTCAGTTTTCAATTGTTGGCCTTAGTTCATCGGCTAATGGAGTCCCATTCAGAAACTTTTTTCCTACACCTGTATCCTGTATTTTCCTCTATCAGTTTTACTGTTTCACGTTTCAAGTTGAGGTTTTTGATCCACTTGGATCTAATTTTTTTTTAATTTTATTTTTCTTTTTAGTTACATTTTGTTAACTCTGTGTCCCAGCTGTATCCCGCTCCCTCATTCCCTCCCCAACCCCACACTTCCTCCCTGGTCTCCTCCCTGCCCCTTTCCAAGTCCACTGATAGGGGAGGACCTCCTCCCCTTTCATTTGACCCTGTTTTATCAGGTATCTTTAGGGCTGGCTGAAAAGTCCTCCTCTGTAGCCTAACAGTACTGCTCCTCCCCTGGGGGGGGGGGGATCAAACAGCCTGCCCTTGAGATCCTGTTAGAAATAGTCCGTGTTCCCCTTACTTTGGAAAACTACTTGGTTACTGAGCTACCACGGGCCACATCCAAGCAGAAGTTCTAGGTTATATCCATAGATGGTCCTTGGTTGAGTGTCAGTCTCAGAAAAGACCCTGTGCCCGGATATATTTGGTCCTTGTACAGCTCCTATCCTTTCCATATCATACTAACTTCCCTTCTTTCATATGATTCCCTGCACTCTGCCGAGGGTTTGGTTATGAGTCTTAGTGTCTGCTTTGAAACACTGCTAGGTAGAGTCTTTCAGATGCCTTTTGTGGTAGACTCCTGTCATAAGTTCAATGCACATCCCATTTGTCTTTCTAAATGAGGATTAATCACCTTCGCCTGTGTCCACTTTCTTGATTATCTTCTTTAGGTGTGTAGATTTCATTATGTTTATCATATCTTGTAGGTCTATATAAGCGAGTATATACCAAGTTTGTCTTTCTCCTTCTGGGATGCTTCACTCAGAATGATCTTTTCTAGATCCCACCACTTGCCTGCAAATTTCATGAATTCCTCCTTTTTGATTGCTGAGTAGTATTCCATTGTGTAAAAATACCACAATTTCTGTATCCATTCCTCCGTTGATGGACATCTGGGTTGTTTCCAAGTTCTGGCTATTACAAATAAAGCTGCTACGAACATGGTTGAACAAATGTCCTTGTTGTGTACTTGAGCAAATTTTGGGTATATACCTAGGAGTGGTATAGCTGGGTCTTGAGGTAGCACTACTCCTAGTTGTCTGAGAAAGCGCCAGATTGACTTCCAAAGTGGTTGAACCAGTTTACATTCCCACCAGCAATGGAGGAGGGTTCCCTTTTCTCCACAACCTCTCCAGCATGTGCTATCACTTCAGTTTTTCATCTTGGCCATTCTGATGGGTGTAAGGTGAAATCTCAGGGTCGTTTTGATTTGCATTTCCCTAATGGCTAATGAGGTTGAGCATTTCTTTAAGTGTTTCTCTGCCATTCGATGTTCCTCTTTCGAGAATTCTCTGTTTAGCTCTGTTCCCCATTTTTTAAGTGGATTACTTGGTTTGCTGCTTTTCTGCTTCTTTAGTTCTTTATATATACTGGATATTAGCCCTCTGTCAGATAAAGGGTTGGTGAAGATTCTTTCCCAATCTGTAGGCTGTCTATTTGTTTTGATGACAGTGTCTTTTGCTTTACAGAAGCTTTTCAGTTTCATGAGGTCCCATTTATTGATTGTTGCTCTTAGAGCCTATGCTGTTGGTGTTCTGTTCAGGAAGTTGTCTCCTGTGCCAATGAGTTCTAGGCTGTTTCCCACTTTTTTTTCCAGCTGATTTAGAGTATCTGGTTTTATGTTGAGGTCCTTGATCCACTTGGACTTTAGTTTTGTGCAGGGTGATAAATATGGATCTATTTTCATTTTTCTGCAAGTAGACATCCAGTTGGTCCAGCACCATTTGTTGAAGATGCTGTCTTTTTTCCATTGAATGGATTTGGCTTCTTTGTCAAATATTGAGTATTCATAGGTGTGTGGGTTTATTTCTGGGTCTTCTATGCGATTCCATTGATCCTCCTTTCTGTTTCTATGCCAATACCATGCAGTTTTTATTACTGTTGCCCTGTAGTACAGCTTGAGATCGGGAATGGAGATACCTCCAGATGATCTGTTGTTGTACAGGATCGTTTTGGAGATTCTGGGTGTTTTGTTTCTCCATATGAAGCTGAGAATCTTTTTTTCAAGGTCTGTAAAGAATTGAGTTGGTATTTTGATGGGAATTGCATTGAATCTGTAGATTGCTTTTGGCAGGATGGCCATTTTCACAATGTTAATCCTACCAATCCATGAGCACGGGAGATCTTTCCATCTTCTGAGATCTTCTAAAATTTCTTTCTTCAAAGACTTGAAGTTTTTCTCAAACAGGTCTTTCACTTGCTTGGTTAGAGTCACACCAAGGTACTTTATGTTATTAGTGGCTATTGTGAAGGGTGTTGTTTCCCTAATTTCTTTCTCAGCCTTTTTGTCTTTGGTATACAAGAGGGCTTCTGATTTTTTTGAGTTGATTTTGTATCCTGCCACTTTGCTGAAGGTGTTAATCAGCTGAAGAAGTTCTCTGGTTGAATCTTTGGGGTCGCTCATGTATACTATCATATCATCTGCAAATAGTGACACTTTGACCTCTTCCTTTCCGATTTGTATCCCCTTGATCTCCTTTAGTTGTCTTATTGCTCTGGCTAGGACTTCAAGTACAATGTTAAAGAGATATGGAGAGAGTGGGCAGCCTTGTCTTGTCCCTGATTTCAGTGGGATTGATTTAAGTTTCTCTCCATTGAGTTTGATGTTGGCTATAGGCTTGCTGTATATTGCCTTTACTATCTTTAGGTATGTGCTTTGTATCCCTGATCTCTCCAAGACTTTAAACATAAATGGGTGTTGGACTTTGTCAAATGCTTTTTCAGCATCTAAGGAGATGATCATGTGGTTTTTATCCTTCATTTTGTTTATGTGGTGGATTACATTGATGGATTTCCGTATGTTGAACCACCCTTGCATTCCTGGGATGAAGCCTACTTGGTCATGGTGGATGATATCTTTGATGTGTTCTTGGATTCGGTTTGCAAGTATTTTATTGAGTATTTTTGCATCAATGTTCATAAGAGAGATAGGTCTGAAGTTCTCTTTTTTGGTTGGATCTTTGTGTGGTTTAGGTATCAAAGTGACTATGGCTTCATAGAATGAGTTTGGTAGTGTTCCTTCTATTTCTATTTTGTGGAATAGTTTGAGGAGAATTGGTGTTAGTACTTCTTTGAAGGTCTTGTAGAATTCTGCGCTGAAGCCATCTGGTCCAGGGCTTTTTTTGGAGGGGAGACTGTTAATGACTGCTTCAATTTCCTTGGGAGATATAGGGCTATTCAGTCTTTCTACCTGATCTTGACTTAATTTTGGTAGATGGAATCTGTCAAGAAAGTTATCCATTTCATTTAGATTTTCAAATTTTGTGCCATATAGGCTTTTGTAGTATGACCTAATAATCGTTTGGATTTCCACAGTGTCTGTAGTTATGTCCCCATTTTCCTTTCTGATTTTGCTGATTTGTATGGTTTCTCTCTGCTTTTTAGTTAGTTTGGCTAAGGGTTTGTCTATCTTGTTGATTTTCTCAAAGAACCAGCTTTTTGTTTCATTGATTCTTTGGATAATTTTATTTGTTTCTAATTGATTGATTTCTGCCCTTAGTTTGATTATTTCCAGCCGTCTGCTCCTCTTGGGTGTATCTGCTTCTTTTTTTTCTAGGTTTTTCAGTTGGGCCATTAAGTTGTTTGTATGTGATGTTACGGATTTCTTCTTGTAGGCACTTAGTGCTATAAATTTTCCTCTGAGCACTGCTTTCAATGTGTCCCATAAATTTGGGTATGTTGTGCCTTCATTTTCATTGAATTCTAGAAAGTCTTATTTTCTTTCTTTATTTCTTCCTTGACCCAGCTGTCATTGAGTAGTAAGTTGTTCAGTTTCCATGTGCGTGTCGGCTTTTTGTTGTTTCTGTTGTTGTTGATGTCCAGCTTTAGTCCATGGTGGTCAGATAGTATACAAGGGATTATTTCAATCCTTTTGTATCTGTTGAGGCTTGCTTTGTGACCAACTATATGGTCTATTTTGGAGAAGGTTCCATGTGGTGCTGAAAAGAAGGTGTACTCTTTTGAGTTTGGGTGAAAAGATCTGTAGACGTCTATTAGGTCCATTTGATTTAGGGATTCTGTGAGTGCTTTTATTTCCCTATTTGGTGTCTGTCTGGTTGATCTGTCCCTTGATGAGAGTGGGGTGTTGAAGTCTCCCACTATTAAGGTATTAGGATCAATGTATGATTTAAGCTTTAATATTGTTTCATTTACGAATGTAGGTGCTCTTGTATTTGGGGCATAGATATTCAAAATTGTGATGTCCTCTTGTTGGATTTTTCCTTTGATGAGAATATAGTGGCCCTCCTTATCTTTTTTGATTAACTTTGGATGAAAGTCTATTTTATTAGATATTAGGATGGCTACTCCAGCTTGTTTTCTGGAACCATTTGCTTGAAAAACATTTTTCCAGCCCTTTACTCTGAGGTAGTGTTTATCTTTGTTGCATAGGTGTGTTTCTTGGATGCAACAGAATGTTGGGTCTTGTTTCCGTAACCATTCTGTTAGCCTGTGTCTTTTTATTGGTGAGTTGAGTCCATTAATATTGATAGATAATATTGACCAATGCATGTTAGTTCCTTTTGTAATGGAGTCGATGATCTTACCTTGTTTCATTGCTTGTTTTCTTTTCATTTTTGTTGGGATATTATCTGTATGCCCTGTTTTCTTGGGTGAATTCGTTTTCGTTGGATTGGAGTTTTCCTTCTAGTATCTTCTGTAGGGTTGGTTTGTTGTGTAGATATTGCATAAATTTAGTTTTGTCATGGAATATTTTGTTTTCTCCATCTATGTTGATTGAAAGCTTTGCAGGGTATAGTAGTCTGGGTTGACATTTGTGATCTCTTAGAGTCTCCATGATGCTTGCCCAGGCCCTTCTGGCTTTCATAGTTTCTGATGAGAAGTCTGGTGTGATTCTGATAGGTCTACCTTCATATGTTACTTGGCCTTTTTCCCTTGCTGCTTTTAATATCTTTTCTTTGTTCTGTAGATTTAGTGTTTTGACTATGATGTGACGTGATGTGTTTCTTTTCCGGTCTAGTCTATTTGGAGTTCTGTAGGCTTCTTGTATATTTATAAACATCTCTTTCTTGAAGTTGGGAAAATTTTCTTCTATGATTTTCTTGAAAATATTTTCTGGACCTTGGAGCCTGGAGTCTTCTTTTTCATCAATTCCAATTATTCTTAGATTTTGTCTTTTCATAGCGTCCTTGATTTCTTGAATATTTTGTGATTGGAACTTTTTTGATTTTACTTTTTCTTTGAGAGAAGTATCAATTTCTGCAAGTGTGTCTTCAGCTCCAGAGATTCTCTCTTCCATCTCTTGTATTCTGTTGGTGATGCTTACTTTTGTGGTTCCTGATCTTTTCTCCAAGTTCTCCAGCTCAAGGGTTTTCTCATTTTGTGTTTTCTTTATTGATTCTAATTCTGTTTTCATGCCTTGCACCATTTCTTCCATGTGTTTGAATTTGGATTCCTGTCTCTCTAAAATGGACTCTATTTCTTTGTTCATTTCCTTTTTGTATGCCACTAATTTTTTCTCTACTTGTGCCTCTATTTGTTTGGCTATGTTTGCCTGTGTTTCTTTAAGGGTTTTGTCTATTTCTTCTTTCTTTATCTCCAATTGACTGGCCAACTCTTTGAAAGATTTGTTCATTTCCTCCTTATGAGCCTCAAATAATTGAACAAGCATGGCTTTAAGGTCATTTTCCTGTGCTTCTGATGAATTGGAGTATCCATCGATTTTGGGGTTTGCTGGTGAAGTCATGATGTCCTGATTTATGTTGGAAGTGTTCTTTCGCCTACCCCTGGTCATTGGCTTATCTGAGACCTTCCCTGTTTGTTTTTGGATTCTGCTGATCAGACTGGTACTGTCTCTCTCTCGAGTCTGGAGAATTCTTCAGGAAGTTGAGAGAGGTCCCGTGTCCTTAGCGTGTGCTGAGGACTAGCTGTACCTGTGAGAGGAAAGTACGCAGGCGCAAACAGAGGCAAATGCAAGCGTGCGTGCATGTATATATGTGTGTGTGTGTGTGTGTGTAAGTGGGTGTGGGCGTGTGTCTCAAGGGACAGAGTGATGGCTAATGTTGAACCCTTGCATGTGTGGGAGGGGCTCTGCAATGTATATGTCGCAGGCGCTAGTGATGATCGCAGCGCAATTTCTGGCATTAACTGCCTTAACTCCTCAATTAGACCCACAGAGCAGGAACTTCAATGTTCCAAGTGCCCCTCTGTTTCCCAAAGTGGGTGGATCTAATTTTTGTGCAGGTCATAGATATGGGTCTAATTTCATTCTTCTGTGTGTGGGTATGTAGTTTCCCCAGCCCCATTTTGTTGAAGATGTTGATTTTTTCCCCCAGTGTATAGGTTTTTGCTTCATTGTTAAATATCAAATGACCCTACCCATTTCTCTTTCCTTTTTTTGTTTGTTTTGTTTTTGTTTGGTTGGGGTTTTTTTTGGGGGGAGGGGGTTGAGACAAGGTAATTTTCTTGTGGCCCTGGCTATGTTGGACTCACTTTGTACACCAGGCTGGCCTTGATCTCACAAAGATCTACCTGCATCTGCCTTCTCAAGCCCATTCCTCTTTTAGGATATCCTATTTTCTATTCCACTGGTCTGCATGTCTTTTTTTTTTTTTAATTCAATATCATATTGTTTTTATCACTATAACACTATAATATATCTTGAAGCCTTGTGTCATTCCTGATATTAAATGAATTGCGGTGGGTTTGTCATATAGAGCCTTTATTATGTTATCAACAGACCCTTAGTCATGGGTCTGTTTGGGTTGTTGATCTCTCCTTGGTTTAACTTTGGTAATTTGGGTAAATCAAGAAATTCATTCATTTCTTTTAGATTTTCCAGCTTTGTATGAGTTGGTTTTTTTTTTTTTAAGTATTCCCTTATGATATTCTTTATTTCTTTTTTGTCTTTTGTAACGTTTCTTGCTCATTCATGATTCTGTTAATTTGGATCATCTCTTTCTTTCTTTTGGTGAGTTGAGTCAAGGGTATGTTAGTCTTGCTAACCTTTTCAAAGAACAAGCTTTTAGACTCACTGATTTTTTTTGTATTGTTTTCTTTGTTCCTACTTAATTTTTGCTGTGATTTTTTTTTCCTCACCATGCACTGGGTCTAGGTTTAATTTATTCTTGTTTTTGCAAATTCTTGACTTGCACCATTATATTATTTATTGGTGATCTTCTGATTTTTTTTTTTAATTTAGGCACTTAGGGCTAAAAACTTCCCTCTTGGAACTGCTTTAATGTATCCTAGGTGCTTTTTTGTCTTATGTTTTCATTTTTATTTAGTTCTAGAAATATTTTTTTATTTCTACTTTGACCCATTCATTATTAAGTAATGAATTGTTTAATCTCCACTTGCTGGAGTTTTGTGTGTTGTCAGTTTTAAGTTTTATTGCATCATGTTCAGACAGGACCCATGGTATTATTTCAACTTTTTGTTATATGTTAAGTTCTGCTTTGTGTCCCAGCACATGATCTATTTTAGAGAAACTTCCATGTGCTGCTGAGTTGAAAATATATTCTTTGGAGTTTGAATAGACTATTCCGTAGATGTGGTAGGTTCATTTGATGTAACACACCATTTAATTCCAAGATTTCTCCATTTATTTATTTTTTGTCCAAATGACCCGTTTATCGAATAAAGTGAAGTATTGAAATCTCCTGCCATTATTGGGTTTCTGTTAAAAATTCCATTAATATGCTTTTTATGAAATTGGATGTTTGAGAATTTGGTGTTCTGATATTTTCTTAGAGAATTGATCTCTCAGAATGAAACACCTTGTCTCTTCTGATTACTTTTAGTTTGAATTCTATTTACGCCTGCTTTCTTCTTAATTCTATTCGTTTGAAATACTTTTTCCCATCCTTTCATTTTAAGGTAGTACCTATCTTAAAGGCTAAAATGAGTGTCTTATAGATAACAGATATGTGGATATTATTTCCTAATCTATTCAACTAGTTTATGTCTTTTGAGTGGAGATTTGAGGCCACTAATATTTAGAGTTATTATCAAAAGTGTCTATATGTTGCAGTCATTTTGATGTTTGTTGCGGTTTGTCTTCTTAATTGTGGTTTGTTTTTCATTAAATCACTGCTTTGTTTTCTAAAGTTGCTTAACTCCCTTCAGTTTGAAGTATTGGTTTTATTCTGTTTAACAATTTGTTTTGTTGATTTTGCTTTGTTTGTTGCTGTATATGAACTTTTTAGGCTATTTAGATCACAGAAAGTTTTTCTTTCTCCTTCGACTATGACAGTTATTTTTGCTGGTTACAGTAGTCTAGGTTTGCAGACATGGACTTTTAGAACTTCATAGTGCATTGTTCCAGGCTCCTCTGGCTTTCAGAGAAATCAGGTGTTATTTTAATGAGTTTTCTTTTATATGTGATTTGTGCTTTCTCTCTTCTGAATGAATCATTCTACATGTAAGATATTGCCCCTGAATGTTCTAATTGGTATGTTGAGTTTTTCTAGCCCATCTTCATTTCAGCTTGTGTTCTCTTCAATGTTGTTATCTCTTCATTGAATTCAGTGTTCAAATACTAAATTATCTTCATTGTTTCATTCAAGTGAAATAGAAATTTTCATACTTTTAATAAGTACTCCTGTGGTCTATAATGACACTGATGGGACTTTTAATTTCACTTTAAAAGAATGAAAATCCTGTGTTATTTTACACATAGTAGATACCCAACCACCTTACCTTACTGTGTGTCCTCAGCAGACAGACCAGTTGGATGTCTTTTGTACAGCTTTTCAATAAAGTAGTTAAAGTGTACTGTCAGAAACTCTCTGTTAAAACTTGAGGAAATTGTCCCCTGTGGCCAGGCATCAGAGCCTCCAGATGCATATCTCAGTGAATTGATGACTTGGGAATCAGTGACACACAAAAGAAAAGAAAGAAGTTACTGTCTGACTTTCGAAAGTTGGGATTCTAAGGCAATGGAGGAGCCATTAGAGTAGGAAGTACGGGTCCCTGGGTCATCTTCTTCAACATCAATCATTAAGATTGGACCATATAGGACTCTTAACTCTGCTTTTAACTTTTCTTTCCTCTTCAGCTGACAAGGTATCAGCTGTGACCTTGCTACTGTCAATGTGCTTGCTTTTAAGTACTTTATTTCTCCACTTACTTTCTAATTTTCAGGTTCTAGGCAGCAGGAGAGTCGAGGTTGTCAGGAACAGTTGTGAAGCAAAAGTCTACACGTACCGTGCACTGGCCCAGAAAATGTTGCTTATTATAAAGAACTTATTATAAAGGGCTTTGTGATTGCAGTATCTTCTGTATATTTAAGTGGGTTAGGCTTTTGAAGTCATGGCATTCAACTAATATGAAATTTCTTGTTGCTATCTGGTAAAGCCAAGCTTTTTTGACTACTTTATTGGGTTCCTATATTTGCCACCCTTCTTTCCAACCCCTTCTCAACACTAGATAGACAAAAAAGAGAAAGCTAGAGGGGAAAGGGAGAGCAGATCTCTTAAGACTACTTCCTGCTGATTGGGGCATCAGGTTCCTTGGGGAAAGTTTAACCTTCACTGTCAGGATATTCAGTTTCTTCTTCTTGTCTCTTTGCACACAACAACTTGACAAACCACAACCAACTGCAACAAAATGCAGCCAGCCAATAGCAGGGACAGCAACAATAGCCACAACAACAGCAGGGGAACAGCAGCCTCTCTTCAGAGGGCACTCTCTTAGCCCCTCTTAGGGCTCTAAGTTCATCCCCTCTAAAAAGTTCCCAGAATTCCAATGGCCAAACATTTGCAGAAACTATCTGTAGCTGGCAAAAAAAACATGCTTCTGCACTCAAGAAGGAGGCAAATTATAGTCACCTGTAAAGCAGTTGTAGACAATCTAAAGCAGCCCCAGATCCCACACCTAGAATTAAAACAAAAATATATTCACACAACTTAACAAGGTCTTTAAAGACACCAAAACTCTCACTACAATCTGTAGTACCACTTTGAAACTAAAATAGTTTTTTTTACTAGCCATCTAGTTACTCTGAATTTAATTTTTTAGAAGTATGTATACATGTCCACGTGTATGTGTGTGCATATGTACATGTACATGTGTGCATGCCTGTCTGTATGTAGGAGGTCAGAGGTCAACGCCCAGTGTCTCCTTCAATTGTTCTTCTTAACTCTTTTGTGGCAGTGACTCTCTCTGGACCTTGAGCTCACTGGTTTGTCTAAACTGCCAGGTCAGCAAGCTCCTGAGACCTGGCTGTCTCTCCTTGCCAACCACTGGGACTACAGAGGTAGGAAGTTGTGTCTTGACTTTTACACAAGTGTTGGCAATCTAAACTCAGATCTTCATGCTTCTGTGGCAGGTGCTAAGATTTTTAAGGAGGGCTTTAGCTGAAAATGTAGCTTTGTGGGGAAGTTCTTGCTTAAGATGCACAAGACCCTGGGCATGATCCCAGCAATCCGCCACACCACAGCACGAGAGGTTTGCATCTTTGGTGACAATATGAGAAATGATAGCATTTCCTGGAGAGTTAGTTTGGCCTTGTTGTAAGCACCTCATCTATTACCTGGTCTTAGCACAGTAGCTTTGTAGAGTGAGTGGCTAAGTACCCATTTTATAGGTCGAAAAACAGCGGCAATGAAGAGCTGGTGTTCCCAAGACCACACCAAGCTAAGATTAAAAAATAGCCCCAAAGCCCCCCTATGTTAGTAACATTCTGCCACAAACTGAAAGGGAAGGTGAAGGGAAGGTGCTTTAGTCCATCTGATTAAAGGACAGAATGAGACTAAGTGTCTATTCGCTAGTTGTTTCTATGAGTTTTTAGAACATGAAGTCTGGCCTTGGGTAACAACACATCTTTCTGAAGTTACCCTTACCCTACCTCCCTCAAGTTCATAACATGCGTTCATTGGCCATGTCAGGCCTGTCTATTAGCTTCTAGCTTAGGTAATGAAGAATAGCACACAGAGCAGAAATCAAGAGTTGAAGATGGAGGAGTGGTCTGTGTACTGCTATTGACTCTACAAAGTTACCCAAAACAATCTATTAAGCGTGGCATTTTCTGTTGTTGCATATCTTACTTCCCATCTCTGTGTGTTTTTATTGGGATATGGACAAAATTGGATGCCCTCCAAATTTATGCAACAAAGCTCCATTCTCTAAATATCTCCAAATATGACTGTACTTATAGATAGTATAAAATTAAAATAAAAGAAGCACATAAGAATCTTAATCCAAAAAAAAAAAGAATCTTAATCCTATTTTATTTGTGTCAATATAAGAAAAACCAGGATACCAACCTATATATGGAAAAATCCCCATAAAAAACAGGGACAGGATAGCCATCTATAAGCAAAGAAAATGTCAGAACTGAGCACTATCAATACCTTAAACTTGAAATATTAGCTTCCAACATTGTGAAAAATTAATTTCTGTGATTTGAGCTGAGCCATATATGGTACTTTGTTATGACTGCCTCTGCTGCCTCATACTTCGATGAAATAATTCTTAATTCAAAGCCTTCAGTAATAACTACCTGTAAAAGCTTCTGTCTTGGTGTTTCATTGCTATGAAGAGGCGCCATAACCAAGGCAACTCTCATAAGAAAAACATTTAATTGGGGCTGGCTTAGAGTTTCAGAGGTTTAGTCCATCACCATCATGGTGGGAAATATGGCCGCTTGCAGGTAGACATGGTGCTGGAGGAGGAGCTGAGAGTTCTACATCTTTATCCATAGGCAGAAGGAGACTGTGTGCCACACTGAGCATAGCTTGAGCATATATCAGACCTCAAAGTCCAGCTCCACAGTGACACACTTCCTCCACACACCGCCTAACAGTGCCACTACCCATGGGCCAAGCATTCAAACACATGAGACTATGAGAACCATATCTATTCAAACCACCAAAGCTTTTAATGCTTACGTTCATTAAGGAGATTACCTCAGAGATCAGGAGTGGCTTGAGTTTCCAGTTAGGAAAGGAAGAAGTAGGAAAGACAGGGAAGTAGGCATGACACTCTGAGACCTGAGAAGTGAAGAGGTTAACTCCAACACAAGGACTCCTTTCTGAACACCTACAAATCCCATCTCTGAGATTGCATGTGAAGTGTCCTAGATCACTGAGATACAGATTCAAAGAAAGGAATTGTTTTATAGTCTGAATACTACTATGAATTCACAGAGTTAGTGCTGCGGTCATTCCCAGTAGGATAGAATAGTGCTTGGAGAAGGCCACACCCGTGAAAGTAGCAATTCTCTAACTCTGGAAAGATTCCAAATACCACGGATAAGCCAAGGTCCTGCCCAGGATCTATCACCCTACCTTTCCTGATTACATGCCCCGGTGCTTTTTGGAACAAGAGCATTGCTGAAGGCTTTCCACACACCCTGTAGACTCTCACCCTCTTCCCTGAATACATTCCATTTTGTTTACATTGACTAAAGTCCTTTTTTGTGGCTGACATCCACAGAGACCCTGTTAGTGAAATGATTAAAGTAGAATCAGATGCTGAAAGGTGAGATGGGAACAGAAAAGACATTAAATTCAAAACCATTCTTCTTAGGATGCCATAATCTGTGTATTGAGAGTTTTGAGCAATCTATTTCTTCACAGAATGGTTCATTATACAAATATAAATTTATGCCTATTGATAAAAATCAATGAATAAATTCATTCTTTTATGGATTTTAGTGTTGTATCTCATAAATCTTTGCCTAACCTAAGGTCTAAAGTTTTTCTCTTTTATTTTCTTCTACAGTGTTTATAGTATTGTGTTATAATGATTGTTGACAAAGTACAGGTTCCCTATTTGCAAATACAGATTTAATCGTTCCATCATCATTCAGTAAAAAGTGACTTACCACTCTTTGCATTGCCTTTGTGCCTTTGTCAAAATTCTGTTGTCTGTGTGTGATTTGGGTCTTGGCTCTCCCTAGTCTGTTCTTTTAAACACTATGTATATCGTTGCACCCGTACCATATTATTTTGATTACTGTGATTTTATAAAGAAAATAACATAGGAGTGAGCATGTGGTGCCTAAAGTTGGAGGCATCCTATTTTATCCCTAAATACTTTAATGTGAAAGTTTTAACTTGCCCTAGCAAAAAGAGTTATTAGCAACCCTAAAATATCATTTTCCACCCAGTCCTTATCTGAATATTGCTAATGTCCCTTAAACATCTATGGCTATTTCAAAAGTGTGATAGGTCTCTTATCAGTATCACCAGCTTCCCTTTGACGATGGGTTCATGATTTTATTTCTAGCAACTTATCCTCCTAAGTATTAGAAGCTGTCACCAGAGTTGCTTGTTATACTCTGAGGTTATTTGAGTCAGGCCTGAGGGTGCTTTCTTCCCCTTCCATTGTCCTAATCTTACTTGGTTTTGCTCACCCTCTCTTTATCACTCTTGTTCATCTTAATTAGAATCTTGGGAGATCTGTCTTTTTCATTAGTCTCTGCCAGGAAGCAGGGTTTGGCTGTATCTTCTTCCATCTACTCATGCTATTTGATTACTTTTGACTTTTGTTTTAGTTTAGCCCTCTTCTTGGTGGGTTTTTTTTTGTTTGTTTGTTTGTTTGTTTGTTTTGTTGCTCTTTAAAAAAAAAAAGATTACAGTACATCCTGGACCATTTTTTGATCTATTTGGCAATAAGACACTCAGAGCTATAAATTCTGATCCACGCTGACATTTCTTGTGTTTTACTCCTTTTTTTTTACTTATTTTTCTTTTGATTTTTTTCTTAGAAACAGCTGCCATTTCATCTTCAAGTAGGTAAGATTTGTGTCATTTTAAAATTATTTATGTTTAATTTTATTTGACTATTTATTAAATTAATTGTGATCTTATATTACTTTCTTAAGGCCACATTTTATGGGTATTCTTGGATCTTTAGAAAGGATGTATTTTTCTCTTGTCCAGTGGATGTATGATTCTTTAACTTTATGAACTAATTTCATGACATTCTCCTTGCTTTGTAATGACTTTTGCTGTTTACATTTAGCTTCTGCCATCTGGTGTACAAAGGCTAGGTCTGTTTTGTTGCTTTAATAAATATGTTTTGTGGTTACACCATGGCTGTCTGCATCCTGTTGAGTGTTTTCCATCCCTCCTCTTCATTTGCCATCTTGATGTCTTTGTTATGTTCATCTGTGGTTGGTTTTCAACCTTAGTTATTCCTATGACAGGGGCATTATACTTTTTTTTTAACACTTGCTTATCTTTTGTTGATCTGAACATAAGATTCTCAGGCCATTGTCCTTTGCTATGACTCTACTGCATTTTAACTGCCACTATTACACATGAGAGACCTTAGGCAACTCTGATGACTCTGTCTTCCTCCCCCTCCTTTCTTCTCCCCGTGTGTGTGTGTGTGTGTGTGTGTGTGTGTGTGTGTGTGTGTGTGTGTTCTATAGGAGAGTGCTTAGAAAACAAGAAGAACCACATCAAAAAATGGTCATCACCATCCACAGGTCTAGGAGACGCCATAATTATCAAGTTTCATCATAAGAATCACAGGTGCCTGTGGCCCAGGGCCTTTCGGTTCTCTCCCAGCCCTGTATGTATCACTGTCATCCAAGGCTGGCTTTCTAGGTGGTTTCTCAGCTGTTGAATGGACAATTCTTCCACTGGTTTTCTCTGCAAGAGCTGCAGTAGTTCTAATAGCCTCAGAGTACATAACAAGTTCAGGACCAGCATGTGATACAGAAGGTCTTGGCTCAAATGTTAAGAAATAAACAGATAGCCAGGTGCCATGGCATATGCCTATAATCCCAGTACTCTGTGTGTTTGAGGCCAGCCTGCTCTACAAAGTGAGTCCAGGACAGCCAAGGCCACACAGAGAAATCCTGTCTCAAAAAAACAAAACAACAACAACCAAAAAAAGCAAAATAATAATAATGACAGTTTAACAGATTAGCTGGTAAGTTATTTTCTTTGTATCTAGGCTTCAGAAAAATGCCATTACCTGACCCTGAGTCTGGTAACTAGTGAGCAAGGGCACAGGAGGTTTTTTTGTAATAATGTCCATATTCCTAGAATGTCTCCTATTCCTTCCTCAGAAAGAAATTTTTAGTAAGATCTGCTTAGAAATTTTGGCTTTGGAGGTGTGAGCCCTTCAAATGTAGAGATTTGGGTGTCAACATATCGGTTCTACAATAAATTTAGCACCATTTAAAAACAGATTAGGGGGCTGAGGGTGTGCCTCAGTTAGTAGCAAGCTTACTTAGCAGGCCTGGAGCCACAGTGGATCTCCAGTACAGTATGAACTAGGTACGCTGGTCGATGCCTGTAATCCCAGCATTCGGGCAGTGGAGGTCAGAAGATCAGACAAATAAGGCCATCTTCCCATACATAGTAAGTGCAAGACCAACATGAGATAGACAAGACCCTATCTCAAAAAAAAAAAAAAAAGAAAAGAAAAGAAAGAAATAGATTAGCTTTTAAATTATTTTTCCCTGAAATTCAACTAGATATGTAGATACCAGTATCCCTATTGTTAAAAAAGAAGAATGTTAATTTTTCAGGCTACAATTTGGCTTTGTACACAGACTATTTCCAAAAGGAGTTGATAAGGCTACTGGGTGCACTGTGGTATGGCAGACTGAGCACTTACACATCCCCTGAGAAATATGCCTAATTGCCAGAGACCATCTGATTAAAAAATCAAGAGCTGTGAAATTGATATATCTATTTCTATGTGCTTTCAGTAGGTAGGTGTGTACTTAGCAAGAAGGGAAGACAAAATATATATATATTTTATAAGTGTGACAAGAAGGCCATAAAAGCCACCCAACGCATTTGAAGATTTAAAGTCTAATATTTCATTGTTTGTACAGAAGCAAAAAGCCTTGCTAAGTTGGAGAAATAATTGTCAGCAATATGACAAAATATTTTTCTGCCTTGTATAAAACTGAAGAGAAGATAAATAGGAAGAGAGGGGAGTCAAAGATGAAGAAACAACTTATAAGAGGAGCTAGAAGAATGTAAACTTCTCTGGACCTTTCTGTGATGAAATATATGTAACAAAATGTGGTATTTAAAACCATTTTTATCCCCTTGGAGACATGGTCTCACTATGTTTCCAGCTTCCAGCCTCAACAATCCTCCCGTCTCAACATTGTGTAGCTCAGTAGTCAAGCATGGTTTCCAACACCTTTGTTCCCAGCACTTAGGAGGCAGAGGCTGGCAGATCTTTGTAAGTTCAAGAGCACTCCAGTCTACATAGTGAGTTCCAGGACAGCTGGAAAAATGTCAAGACACTCTTGAAACTTACAAGTGCCCGGCCCCTCCCAAGGTTGCACAAGAGTAGTAACAATCGCTGGCAGATAGACTCTCCAAGCAGCTGCATTTCCTGCAGCTCAGGCATGGGTCCAGCACTCAGCTTTTGTGAATTGTCACCCATTTTAAAGTTGGCTTTCTGGTGATGCATCTGCCTTTGAGTCATCTACTGTTCTGAAAGTGATACATCATTTATATTCCTGTAACCCCAACAAATGCATTAGTTTACTAACCTAGCTGTTGTTGGATATTTATTATACTCTAGAAGGCTCTACTGTGACCTGGCTAGACCCCCACCCACCCGAATAACTGAGACAGAAACATCGATTTATTCAAATAGCTTTTGCACAATAACTGGGCAGGTACAATTTAAACTAATTTTCTAAGCTAGTCTATATCCCAGCTGCATTCCCCTAGTTACTTGCCAATAAATCATCCTGGATTTGCTCCATCAAGCTACTTCCTCTTTCCCCCATCTTCTTCTTCCTGCTTGTCTCCCGATGTGCCCTTGGCCTCTGCATCAGCTCCTGCCTCCAGGTTTCTGTTTGAGTTCCTGTCCTGATTTCCTTCAATGATGGACTATCAGTGTGGAATCATAAACCAAATGTCTTATTTAGGGTTTCTATTAGTGTGATGAAACACCACCGCCAAAAAAACCAAGTTGGGGAGGAAAGGGTTTATTCAGCTTACTTTTCTACATCACCAAAAGAAAGTCAGGACAGGAACTCAAACAGGGCAGGAACCTGGAGGCAGGAGCTGGTGCAGAGGCCATGGAGGGGTGCTGCTTCCTGGCTTGCTTCACATGGCTTGCTCAGCCTGCTTCCTTATAGAACCCAGATCCACCAGCCTAGGGATGGCACCACCCACAATAGGCTGGGCCCGCCCACATTGGTCAGTAATCGAGAAAATGCCTTACAGCTGGATTCCATGGAGGCATTTTCTCAACTGAGGCTCGTTGGTCTCTGATGATTCTGGCTTGTATCAAGTTGTCACACAAAACCAGCTGATACACCAATAAACCCTTCCCTCCCCAACTTGCTTTTGGCTATGATATTTCAGCACAGCAATAGTAAACTAAATTAACGCAGAGCCCAACCAGATTCTCCTAACCTCCCTCCCAAGGTGCTAGGATACTCCCTCTGCATGGAGAGAACATACCTCTTATACAACCCAATCTCCCTGTAGGAGAGAGAATACTTATTAAGTTTTCTCAAGTTACCTGCTTTAATGTGCAGACACACACAAATTGATTGTCAATATAGGTTTTTAAACAGTTGCTCATCTAGAGACTAGGCAGGGAGGACCTCAGGTTAGACACTAGTAAACTATCTCCATCAGCCTCATCCGGCTCCATCAATAGATGCAGAGAGTTGTGCATCACAGCCTTAGAAAGTTTAAAGAGATCAGAGGGTGATCTGTTAAAGTTAAGTTTCTGTCTCCTGTAGCACTCTAGAAGGGAAGAAAGTACTTTCTGTCTCTTGTCAGTCCCCATTCCCAGTCATGGCCCAGCAGATAAGAGTCACTAGGACCATTCTAGGTAGGCCATAATGAAGGTGGGTGCTTTGTGTCCAGCTATCTAGCTCTGGACTCAAAAGCAAGTTCCCTGCACAGTGTAAACCAGTGATCTCAGTTGTATATCTTTTGGCAATAGACACTATAGTGAGTTGTCATGTGCTGTTTAATCTACTGGAAATTTGGTTCTGGAGACAGAATATGATCCTCCCACTTCAAACCCACTTATGTTTGTCTCAAAATGTCACTCAAAGTCCCTGTCCTAGGTCAGGCTGACCCCCCAACAAGGAAAGAGGAAGACAATAGAATAGCACAAGAATAAAGTCATGGTGCCCTTAATGACAGCTAAAGGATACATTACTTCCAACAGAAGCTATTCTTGCTCATCTCATGACATAAAGATGTTCATAGCAAAAGCAGATAATGAGATGTTCATCCACAGAGGAAACAGAGAGAGGGGACTTGCTATACAGCAGGCAGTCTCTCAACCAGTAACGCTAATTTATAATAGTTTTAACAGGGGTTTCTTCCTTGATTTGTGAGGGGAGTGTAAATGTAGATTTGAGAATATTTTGTTGTTTCTGACACTTCTTTTTGCCATTTCCATTCATCCAAAATGAAGAGCCTTTGGCGAGGATAAGGTAACCTCTGCTGTACAAATTACAAAAACAAAGGGCAGAAAGATGTGGGAACAGCAATGGTGAAAAGAAATTATAAAAAGCCAAGGAGTCAAAAGGAAGCAAACAGTGGGACATTAGTGGTGCCCGTCTCTCATCCTAACATTTGGGAGGCAGAGACAGGAAGATCTCTGTGATTTTTTAGACCAGCCTGATCTACACAGTGTGTTCCAAGCTGTCCAAGGCTACCTAGAGAAACCCCTCTCTGGCTTCAAGGAGAAAACATAAACAATTTTAAAGGGGCACACAGGATCTATGAGGGATATAAGATGTGGTCATGTGAATGAGAGTGTCCCCGATAGTCTCAGGTATTTGAACACTTGGTCCCCAGTTGGTGATGCTGCTTGGAGGATTAGGTGGTGCAGCCTTGCTAGAAAAAGGGCATCGCTGGGACAGGCTTTGAGAGTAAAAAGCCTCACCTACTTCCAGTTTGGCCTCTTGGCTTCAATGCTTGCACTTGAAGATGTGACATTTCAGCTTCCTGTTCCAGCCACCATTTCTGTCACTGCTGTTTTGCCCATCTCCCCAACCCATGATGAACTCTTATCCTCAGGAACCATAAGCCCAAATAAAGTTTTCCCTTTGTAAGTTTCCTTGCTCATGATCTTTTATCATAGCAACAGAAAAGTAACTAACATAAAGTCTCTGTGGAAAAGGCCCAATCACACCAGTCTTGATTTCCATAGTTGGAAATTGTATTAGAAAGGGTAAAGCAGGCTGAGTTCTGAGAGGACCCCACCTTCTCTACTTAATTCCTCCAGTAGACTTCCAGAGACAGACTGGAAGATAGATCTTACCCATTTTCAGGAGTTCCTAAAACCTGTCTGCTACTAATATAGGGAGATAGTTTTACCCAATGAGTTGAGCCCTTTCCTTGACAAACAGAAAGAAAAAGCAAGTCCTTCCCAGATTCAGAATAACTAGAAGCACATGAAATGATAATGGCCAGCTTCAAAGCAGATGTTAGCAGATGTTACCCAGGGAGTCTCTTGGGCCCGGGGAATACAATTTAACCTCCTGTGTACCTGACATCAGAAGGTAGAGACAATAGACTACTCAAAAGACCCAACAAATGGATGCAAGAGGTCCTAACCCTCCAGAAAGGATACTGCCAGTAGCGTTGGTGCTGTTAAGGAGTTCCCTAGGGCCACTGACGTTTTTTATGGTAAGCCTTTCCTTTTGAGAGGTCTGCTGTACAACCCCAAGACTACCCAGATAGCGTCCAATGTCACACATCAAGCCGGGTTCCAAATTCTCTTGGTTATTCATTCAGGGTCCCTGAAGGAAGTGTGATGGGGCCACATCTATTCTGTTCTAAAGATCTGGTCCTGATCAAAGCCCTCAAGATCCTCTTCCTGAGTCTATATACATTCTATCCAGCCCTATAGCCTTCAAGGTAGCTGTCATGAGTCCTGGGACAACCTGGTGGGCCCATTCACCTCTGATAATTAATTTACCTTTGTGGTTGGATTGAGCAAAACCCAGTAAATCCATTGGCCTAGGACACGGCCCAGAGAAATGGTGTGCCAAGGATCCCCAACAACTGCAGCATCTCTTCATAATAGAAACAATTCAGCCCTAGGGACTGCAGGAAAAACAGAATGGGGCATTTCAAAAAAGAAAGAGAGATTCACTAGAAAAGGCCTCCATATCGGGAACAGAACATGAAGTTAGTGGGGTTGTTCGGGTTTTGTCTTTGTTTTAGGAGGAGGGAAAGGGCTAAAATGTTGCAATGAAATAAAATTCAGAGTTAGAAGAATAAATAAGAAACCCAGAATGGATTTTCTAAAAATATGCCTCCACCACTACTTGGGAGAGAGCTTTTGCCCAGACTCAACAAGATCTGCTAACTGTCTTAATTCAAATGGGCCCAGAGTTGTCCTGAACATGGAGGTGAGGTCTAACTGTATCTTTCCCAGTTTCTGTATTATTGTAAAATAACTTCTCATGCTGTAGTATGATGTACTGTGCTCTAAAGTCCCATGTTACCTGGGTTAATGTGGGGATTAAGTTCCCAGACATCAAACTCACAGGGTACACTTGTCCTGAATACCCATCTTGCATCCATGAGCTGTCTCTGGGCACTTTTACAAAATAAGCCCCAGTGGAACTATAGTTTCCTCTTAGACTGTTAGAGAATGGCCTCTGACGCTTCTCCCAAGCAAGAATGGAACCCTGACTTTGCAGCCAAATGTGGCCTCTCGTGCCGCTACTATCAAGGAGCATGTCTGGTACATGGGAGATGGCATCTGCTGCCAAGAGAGAATGACTAATGACACACTTACTGATCTCTGGTGTGGAATTTTTAAGCATTCCCTCTACACTACGGGGTTCCGGTGTATGGTTCCGCCTGTTGCACAACACAGTTCGTCTCACTGAACAAGACATATTTATTATGGTGTTTGAAGAGTTCTCTTCATTAACCTTGTCTCTTAATGTTTTCCATAAGGTGGACATAGAAGACACACAGTGGCTGACCTCTGAAACTGAAGTGACTGGTGGGAGGCTTCTTAAGGTCTTGAATCAAACCAGTGACCTCCATGGTGCATACCTTGCATGGATAAACACAGGGGGAAAAAAAATGAGCCTTGCTGCCTGCAGAGGGGGTGGGGTGCGTGGAATTGTTGCCTGTTCTCTGCAAAGGGCACATCTTCCGCAAGCTGATTGCCAGCCACAGTCTCAGAAGGGGTGCTGGGTATCCTTATGGTTTCACTCTTTATGTTGTCCCCAACCCTTAACACTCTGTCATCAAATGGTTGTCCTGCATTCCAGAGCCACAGAGGCAGCCCAGCTCTATCATAGCCCTCTGGATTATCACTAGAGACTAGCCGTTAAGGGTCCTCCTCTCTCTGGTCAACACCCTAAGACACTGCCCTCTCCCCTGAGTAGCCAGAACAGTCCTTGGCCCCATCCCTGACCACAGTCAGTGTTGATCTCTGAGAAGGGAAAGTGGGCTGATCTAGAAAACAGACTCGCCCCTTTAGGAGGGGCTTGTCCTCGCTCTCGGAATTGTTTCTTCATACACACATTCCCTAGGACACTATGACCTTTACAGGCTGCACACATTGCAATTTGCTATTAGCCACCAGGCAGGAACAATGAGGGAAAGGGAAGCCAGAAGGAAGAAGCCCAAGGAGCCCACACAAAGCCTGATTCAGAGCCCTGGGGTGTGCCCCACGACTGGTGACCCTTCTATTCCCTCCATGGGAGCTGTTTGTCTATTCAAATGGAGTTTGCCATTTTTATCACGCCTGCACACAGAGAGACACACCCATGGCTGGCACTCTCTCTGTTCTCAGCATCTGCAGCCTCCTCAGTCTCTTGGATGATAGCCACTCTCACAGTCAGCATCTGTGACTGTCTCTCTTCACCTGTCACTCCAATTTCCTGTTGGCTTTTACTTTCCCTGCATGAGTCTTGTTTCCAGGACATATAATTCTTTGTCTGTCCCATGGAATGAACTCAGCGGTACCCCTAGATGAGCATCCTCATCCAAGACCCCCAGAGTAGTGGTTTAATGGAATGGATGGTGGTCCAGAGACCTATTAAGTAGTTTTTCAAAAGCTGAAGGAGTGCTTTAGCTTCTACTAAAATGAAAACAAAGATTTAGGAGGCATTTAGGGAACACACAGGAGGAATCCAAAAAGAGGCCAAATGACCCAGCAATGACCTTGCGGGTAGAATGAGGCCAGAGAGAAGGGGAGGGGGAAGGGAGAAAATGATAGATGTTTGCACTCTTTGTAACTTGGTGATTAAGTTTTAAAAGACAACTTTAACACATTTAAATTAAGTTTCTATCAAAAGTCATAAAAACAGTCATTTAAGATACCAGCAAAGAGTATTAACAACAACAATAAAAGGCAGAACAGGATGTGATGTTCTGTTAAAAAAAAATACCCAACAATTCAGAAAAAAAAGTAAAGACCCCTTAAGAAGTAAATATAGGCTGACAAAGGTAGTGCATGCCTTTAATGTCAGCACTCAGGAGGCAGAGACTGGTGGATCTCTGGGAGTTCAAAGCCAGCCTGGACTACAGAGCAAGTTCCAGGACAGCCAGGGCTACCCAGAAAAATCCTACCTCTAAAAACAAACAAACATGAGTATGAACACTGTGGCATGCACCAATGGGGAGCTGGGGAGCTGCTGACCCTGCATCCATCACCAGCCAGCAAAAGATAAACTACGTGACAGTCCTTGGTGTTGTAAATAACTGATTTTGTTGAAATAAAGACTTGACAGGTACAAGTCATATGTTAAATATAAAAACAAACAAACGAACAAAATGAAGTCAGGATAATTAATGGTACAAACACAGGGAGCAAGTTGATGGGAGTTCATTATAAAGAAGTGTGTGGTTAATGTATGATAATAAGAAACAAGACATGAGGGTTAGACTTCTGGAACCTAGATCCAGATGTTTGAGTTCAAATCCTACTCTATTGTGTCCTACTCAGAAGAGACATTGACTTGTGTGGCTGGACAAGAGGCAGAAGGGGCCCAGCACCTGAGGGTAAAACTGTGCCAGGTGTTGTGAGCTGTAAGCATCATACCCAGGAGGAGAGCGAGACCCTTCCCTGTCTCTGGGTGCAGTTCTCTATGAATATGCACATTCATGATTAGAACTGTTGGGCTCAAGACACTTGAGCCATTGAGAGGCTGTAAAATAAAAGAAAGAAACAGGCCATTCACTCACATGATTTTAAAGTTCTGTTGTCTGAGGAGCGTCTCAGAATGTGGGGACTCTTTAGAGGATTCCCCATTCTATCTCAGTCCTCATTCTTATCTTTTAGGGTATCCCCACTTCTAACCCATGTCTCCTCACAGAGAAGTCTACCCTTGATTTAGGACCTCATCAGCTTATCTAGTGACACCTGAGTCAGAAACTTGGCTGCAGGTTTGGGGACCAATGCAGGGCTATGAGCAAGGCACTCATCATAGATTAGTTTCTTTTACTGCCCTAGTTTCTTGTTCCCCACTAACCAACCTAGCCGTCGGGACCTGTCTTAGTTTAAGTTTTACTGTTGTGAAGAGACACCATGATCAAGGCAACTTTTATAAAGGACATTTAATTGGGGCTGGCTAACAGTTTCAGAGGTTCAGTCCATTATCATCATGGTGGGAAGCATGGCAGCATGCAGGAAGACATGATGCTGGAGGAGCCAAGAGTTCTACATCTGGATCTGAAGGCAGCCAGAAGGAGACTGGCTTCCACAGGCAGCCAGGAGGAAGCTCGGATTCCACGCTGGGCAGAGCCTGAGCATAGGAGACCTCAAAGCTCCCCTACATAGTGATACAATTCCTCCAACAAGGCCACACCTCCTAGAAGTGTCGTTCCCCATGGCCAAGCATTCGGACACATGAATCTGTGGGGGCCAAGCCTGTTCAAGTGACCACAGGACCGCTGCTGCAATTTTTGTATCTTGTTTAGCTAGCCGAGCTCCAGGGCATCCAGCCGGCCACTTCTGTGTGCCCCAACCAAGATGGGAGAGAGGTCAAGACAGAATGTTCAAGGACACCCATCTCAAGTACCACTGCTCATTCTATGTCTGGGGCATCATCTTTCTTTCCTCTTTGAAGGAAACTACTGACGGGTTTCTTTGCTTGGTCAAATTACAGTCATGTTCCTGTCTTAGGCATGTTAGCATGTGTCCTTGTCAAATTTAGACTGGTTGCTAACCCTGCCTGGATATATTCCTCAGCCTCTAGCCTTCCTTGGGTGCCTGATAACTCTGGACAGCCTTCAGTGGAGAATGTACTCATCTGTTAAACCCTATCCACCACCCCTAGTACCTCCTCTTACTCACTTTTTATCCAGTGTCCGAACCTGCCCCTACATGATTCATGAGAATCATGGGATTGCTTTTCTTAAACACCATAAATCTTTGCTGTCCACCCTTCCCCACCGTGTGGACTTCCCCACCATCTACACTCTGCAGTGGCCCCGCAGACCCCCAGGTTCAGTCCAGATGTCTTCCTTCTGCGGTTCTTGGCCCTGCTGAATGACAACGTGAGGTTTGTTGTCTGGAAGCTCAGACTCTTGCATGCTATGCCTTGGCCTTATTTCTCTGCTTCCTGAATGAAAAACAATGATCCCAACACTTATCTTCATGAGCTGATCCTCTCCTGATCCCGAAACTGTCCTCCTCACTGGCTATTTTCCTCTGAATTTGTGTGACTTCCCCTTCCCAATTTCTCCCATCCAAGGCCTGACCCTGCTTATCTTCTAAGGTCGGACAAGATTCAAGGTGGCATGATTGTAAACTCTTCCCCCATTTCTAAGCGTGCAGGCCTCCCTGAAGATTCCCACCCTGCCTCTCAGCTCCACCTGTCTACTCCTTGTTCCCCCTGAGAACTGCTCAGATCCTCCCCCCAAAACATTTTGATGCTAGCTAGATACACATACCAGCAGATCTACGTGCCAACGCACGCGAGGCTGTCTTCATTCCTGCCACTCTTACCTATATATCAGTTTCTCTGGTCTTAGTAAAAGGACTATTTGCCATTTTCAGAGGACAAATCATTGAGTCTGGTTGCTTTCTGCTTCAGCCCAGGCTTGGTCCAAGGTCCAATAGTACCCTCTGCTGGCTTGTCTCAGAATCTCTCTCTCTCTCTCTCTCTCTCTCTCTCTCTCTCTCTCTCTCTCTCTTATTACAGCTTAGTTCAGGCTGTGGCTGTGCCCAGATTCCACCTTCTCACTCACCTGTTCATTTGTCCTCCCTAACAGCAACAACTAAAATAACGGCCCCATGTTATGAAGGTTCCAGGGTCAGTATCTCCTTGTATGAGCAAGCTGGCCTAACCTTTATGGGGAAACCACAGCAGGGAGGAGTCTACTCTAAAGGACAGTGCCTGCACCACATGAATGGTTGAAGTGTGCGTGCCATCCGGGGCATCATAAAGCACTACAGGACCTGTTGCATCCGGCTCATTCCTCCTCCACTCAGGCCACACTGTCCTTCTGTGAGCTTTCTTGAACACAAGCCTTTCTACACTGGGCTTTTGCTGTCCCTCTGTGTGCAGGCTGAAGGGCTTATCAGCGTAAGTGTGCTTGCTCACGTGCTCACTCGCATGCTTTGCCAGAACTTTTCCAGGGATGTTGGCACTTGACTTTTCTCCCTCCCTGTAGCCTAGAGCGGTCTTTGGGGTATAGTAACTATTCAAATCTGTACCAGCGGAACCAATGAGCTGGCGGTATGGACATACCAGGTGACGTGCCTTTGGGCTCATCAATTAGTCTACAGCACTGATTCTCAACCTTCCTAATGTTGTGACCCTCATGCTGTGGTGACTCCGAACCATAAAATTACTTTTATTGCTGCTCCATAACTAATTTTGCCACCGTTGTGAATCACAATGTAAATATCTGATATGCAGCTTCTGTGAAAGGGTCATTCAACTTCCCCCAAAAGGGGCCATAACCCACAGGTTGAGAACCACTGTTCTACAGTTTCCCACTAGTGGTTATGCGAGTTCATCTATACCTCATTTGAGGACATTTGGCTTTTCCATTGATTCAGTGCTATAAACAAGCAAGACAGCACACCCTGAGTTCTTGCGTTCTCATTCACGTGTCAGCACGGTAAGAAGTTAGAAACAGCAGGTTCTGTAATCGAGATGTATGCACGTTTAGATTTTGGCAGATAACAGCAAACTGCTACCCCAGGCAGTACCTTCAACTTATTGTGCTTTTAAAATCGCAATGGGAAACGTATGTAACAGATCACTGAAGGGGGTGAAGCGATTGCTCAGAGGTTAAGAGTTCTTGAAGGGGACCAGAATTTGGTTCTTAGTTCCCATTCTGGGTGACTCACACTGCCTATAGTCATAGCTCCAGGGAATCCAACCCCCTATTCTAGCCTCATGGACACCTTCACTCACACACACACACACACACACACACACACACACACACACTTAATTTTATTTAATATATACATTGAGTTCCACCCTTCTAACAGGGTACCTGAGTCTGTGAAACATTCTGGGATCCCATTACCATCTCAGGGGTGAAGGTGAGTCAGGGAACGCAGGGGAAATGATGTTTCAAGAAGGAAGCCTGATCCACTGAAACTCTGTTACCCAGGCTAAGCAGGTCTTAACTGTGTGAGTGCAAGGACCAAACAAACACCGTAGAGAATCCAAAGAGGCCACAGAAAGCATGGAGTGAAGCCAGACAGGCCTTGTATTGGGATCCGTGGGAATAAAAAGCAGTGGAATTTCAGCTAATGAGCAGAGTGAGCGAGTCAGTCTCTGCCTTCAGGCTCAGACAAAGGGCAGCTTTTGGAATTGGAAGTCCCTTCTCTGGAGAATGGAAGGAGCAAAAGCGATTTCTCTAGCTGTGACAGCCTCTCTGAGGATGAGAAGGGGCATGAATGGAGCCTCACGGGCTACAAGGAGGGCGAGAGGTGTCTGTTACCAGTTAGCTAGGAGGGGGTCCTTTTGCCCTAGCCAGTTAGAAATCACGGGCAGGCAAGGAGAAGCCCCTTGAGCCCTGGTCTTTGTCAGGGTTCCTGTCCCTCGGTTTGGGGCAGCTGTACTAATGATGTGTGTTGGAGCCCTTCAGCCACTGCCCTGCGGGTAGCAGGACCCTTAGCCTCACAGGTGTTATAGCCCTCGTGTGGTCTAGGAAAGTGGGATTCCTTGACCCTCAAGTGTGGCTGATGCTGCAGCTTCCAGGCAGACATGGGTGACAGGATTCCTCACCTTGGGAAGCAGCCAGCTCTGCAGCGGGTGTAGGCCTAGGAAGCTGCTGCGCTTTTACTTTTAACAACAGTCAGTATTGCACATTAATACACACTTTCACACTCCCACACACCATATTTGATCACAGACCTTCCTGTTAACATACGCACTCTACACGCTCACACATACTCTCTCACCACACACATGCTTGCACACTCATGGAAACACACAGAATCGTACACTCAGATGCACAAACACACTCTCGTCAGTTACTCGTAAGCATACATGGTCACACGTGTTCACACAGTTGTGCGCACACGGCAATGCAAACTTTTATACGTCTTTGCTCACATAACCACTCACGTATTTACAGTTACAGTCCAATACTGACCCAATCCACTTTTGTACAACGTTACAATTCCAAGCACCCAAATACACACACGGACGCATATTCCCCCCCCCCACAAGCATCCATGTACAATCACGCAAAATCACGTGCTGTCCTAGAGTTTTGTTGCAGTGAAGAGACTCCATGACCATGACAACTCTTATAAGAGAGAAAACACTTAACTGGGGCTGGCTTACGGTCTAAGGGCTCAGTCCGCTATCATCACGGTGGGGAACATGGATGCAGGCAGGCAGACGTGGTGCTGGAGAGGTAGCGAGGAAATCTACATCTTTATCCTCGAGCAGCATAAGAGGGGCTGTGACTCCTTGGCCACACTTGACTTTATAAGACCTCAAAGCCCACCTCCCCATTGACACACTTCCTCCAACAAGGCCACACCTCCTAATAATGTCACTCCCTAGGGGCCAAGCATTTACACATGAGTCTATGGGGCCATTCCTATTTAAAGGTCCACACATGGCCACACAAAACAGTCAGATACCTCATACTTTTGTCCACACATGGCCACACAAAACAGTCAGATACCTCATACTTTTACACACTCATGCACATTAATGCCTATACACTCTCATGCTCACTCACAGTCTTACACATACATACACACATACACACACACACACACACACACACATACACACACACGCTCATAATAACACAGAGCAAAAGCTCACACACAGCACTCTCTAAAACACACCAACATTCACCGTCACCCTGTTGCAGGATATTTTATGCCACTGTGAATTCCAAAATTGTGAACTGTAAAACCCTGTTTATTGTTTGGTTTTGTTGAACCCTAACACACACCTTTAATCCAGGAATTTTCTGTTTATTGTATACAGGTGATCATGGTGAGTTCACCCAGCCCTAGCACACACCTTTAATCCAAGAGTTCTCTGTACACAGGATCTAATAAACTTAGATCCAAGAGCTCTCTGTATATCAGATCTAATAACATTAGCCCTACATGAAGAGGCGGAGCAAGAAACCAGATGACAGAAATTATGGAGTAGGAGGGACCTTGAGTTGAGGAGAGTTTAAGACAGCATGGAGAAGAAGAAAGGGCTTTTTGCTCAAGCACTGGCTTTAGTTCAAGCTTCAGCTACTCAGCTCTTCTGCTTTTTGGGCTTTGAACTAGCAAGTCTTCGTCCTTGGATTTTTTGGCCTTTTCCTCCTGGGCTGTCAGTTGTACTAGTGAGCCTTTTGGGTTTTTTCCATCTGGACCTGAGCTGAGCAGGAAGGTCAGCTGGATGCCATCTCTGCCTCTCTGAGCTATCAGGTTTTTACCCCAGGGTCTGGCTCCTGGGTCCTTACTGGCAAAATATAACAGTTGGAATTTCCCATGAATTAAACAACACCACCCACACTTGCTACATTCACCCATGTTAAAATAGTCACATTAACGCATACAACTATACACCCATGTCATGATCACACACCTTCAAACACCTTTGAATACCTTGCACACTCATTCATCTGTACATTCATATATGCTAACACTCAAAGTCAAAAACTCAGACTCCATTCACACTGATTCTTATCTATATACCCTTCCTTCCATTACACCCTCTTGCACATTCACCCAAATATACTCTTGAACACTTTCATACTCATATACACTTATATTGACTTGACTCATCCATACACAATCTCAATAACACACTCATGCAACCTCACAATTCCCCACACGGTCATGGAATTTTGCACATGATTGTGCTCTCTTAAACACTCACCTGCACCTTCAGACTCACGGTTTTGCACACCCACACATAAGCAAGGCTACAAATAGTCATACATTAATACAAAGTAATAGATGCTCTACAGCCATACCACCCTAGACACATCTGATCTTGGAACCTAGCAGGGTCAGGCCTGCCAGATAGGAGGCAGGTCCCCCTCCTGGGACCAGGCGCTGTAGGCTTTTTAAAAATGCTGGGCAGTGGTGGCACACACCTTTAATGCTAGCGCTCAGGAGGCAGAGACAGGTTGGTCTCTGTGAGTTCAAGACCAGCCAGGTCTACAGGACAGCCAGGGCTACATAAAGGAACCCTGTCTTGAAAAACATACAGAAAAGTAACACATGGATGTAAAAAAGACAAATACACTGACTCAGTCACACAAGTTTCTGGATGACCACGCACTCATGTACACTAGCATTATATTAGCCTTAACCTAGCTCTCACATTAATCCTAACCCTAACAAGAGATTAGCCCAAACCCTAAAGCTACCTAAAAAAACAACCGTTAACTCTAAATTTAAATCTAAATTTTCTTATTCTAACCCTAGCCACGACAATATGTCCACCAGCAGAGTGAAAGCTCACGAAGTCTATTTCGCTCCTGGGGTTTGAGATGGGGCATAGCACCAAATGAATGCTGGACAACAGACACTGCTCGTGAACTATACCCCAGAGCCTTCTGTGAGCTTCTTCTCCCAGTCCCACCCTCTCCCCTGTATCTCCTTTCTCCTATTCTTCAGAATAGAGGAGCCCTTCTATCCAGACACTCCAGCTCATCTATTCCCATGAGGACTGAGTCTTCCTCCCCTGTGACCTGGTAGATAAATCAGGAGTTACAGACAGTTGTAGGCTGCCATGTGGATGCAAAGATTTGAATCCAAGTCCTCTAGAAGAGCAGCCAGAGCTCCTAAGCATTGAGCCACCTCTCCAACCCTTCCTCTAGTCTTTCTATTACCAGTTTTCCATCTCTGTGAGCATAAGTGAACAGCCTTGATTGACTGTGGCTTTGCTTGGAAGTTTGGATATTTTTCCTCTGTGTTCACTTTTTTGCTTGTACGATGGACTCCAGTTAGAGTCCACCCAGTGGGATCACCTTGTTCTTTTCACCAGGGAGTGAGATCTCCAGAGTCTCCCTGAGCAATAGAACAGGCGACCTCATAGAGATAAAGGACATAGAGAGATGCCCCACAGTTCCTTGAGATAGTTGGCCTTAGCAGGCAAGAGGCAAAATATTGTTCCTTTGTCCACATTAGCATAGGCCTCAAATGGTTATTGAATACTCAGATCAGTTGCCTGAGTGCGGTACTTTTAACTGTTGTGTAATATTTAGATAAAGCTGGGATAAAAATTCAATTGTAAAAAGGCCTTGACTAGATACATTTTGTTTTTTAAAAGTCAGTGCTCATAACTGTTACCCAGAGTAGACTAATATCTTACAAGACACACATTGATTTAAGCAGAAGTTTGATATCCACATATAGACTTTGAATGTAGAAATTTTAGTATCATCCATCTTCTCTCTAAGTCTCACCTTTCACATACTTGAAATAACTTACTCATACCGTCATTACTTGCATAAGATTTTTAGGTTTTTATCCCTTTCCAGAAACATCTAGCCATCTTAATCTTCATGCACAAATCCTCCTTTCACATTCTTTTAACATTTTCTTATACTTACCTGTTTTAATGACATAAGCAAATTGCTTTGTCATTGTTGTGAGAATTTTCTGCCTGGAGCGTACTATTCAATGTCTACCTCTCCCCATAAGGTTCCAATGACAAAACAGGGTTCACCCTGGGGGACCAATAAGCTTATTGGGCGTACAGACCAAACATGGTGACCTGAGAGCAGCTGCCCTGGAAAGTGTCCCCCATCACCGGATAGGTCCCTCCCTTCCTGCTCTTCCCCAAACTCCATTCTCTAGTTCCCCCTCAAAGACTATAGGACTACATGGGGCTAGAGCAAGGTCACATGGAACTGGCTGGCACGAGTAGCTGAATACTCAGGCCAAGGTCTAATTGCCCTGCCCACCCTCTCTTTCTATGAAGAACAGCCAACAACAAGCCCAGCTGGGACGAAGCAAGCATGGCAGAAAGTCATAAGATGGAAGCTGTTTGGCTCCGGAAAATAATTTTATGGTTAGGGATCACCACAAAATGAAAACCTCATTAAAGGATTGCAGCATTAGGAAGGCTGAGATGTATGGCATTTTCTTAATGAATAATCAGTGTGGGAGGACCCAGTTCATTGTAGGTGGGTCTTCCATGAGCTGATGGTTTTGTGTAAGCCATGAAGAGCAAGCCTTATGAATAAGCAGCATCCTCCAAGGCTTCTGCCTTAGTTCCTGCCTCCAAGTTTCTGCCTGGTTTGAGTTCCCACTTTGACTTTCCTCAACTGACTGTGCCTCTGGATGTGTGAGGTAAATAAACCCTTCCCTCCCCAGTTAGTTTTGGTCATGGTATTTCTTTTCGGCAACAGAAACCCTGACTAAAAAGACAGGCTTTGTGTAATCTAGAAAATGATCGGGCCCAGCAGTCAGTGGTTCTCCATGAGTCTAGTAGCAGACAGAGAGAGGCCGAGTGTGCATCCTCAAATTTGCGTGTGGTGGCTGATCTTGGTTGCCAACTTGACTATATCTGGAATCAACTAAAACTCACCAGCTGGGCTTTTTTTAGAAGTAGAAAGACACACCCCAAGTCCCGGCTACAACACCCTGTGGTATCAGCCCACAATGGAATCAGAAACACCTAACCATGTCCCTTTTATACCAGACAGCCAATCTCAGTGCCGGGGAATTCTCTGCCCCTGTGCTCTGGGGCTGCTTAGGCCTCTCCCCAGTCCTGGTCATGTTATAGACTGCCCTCTGAGGATTGGGTTCCCTAATCCAAAGTAGAGTAAGGGAACTGTGAGAATGTGAGGCCCTTCCCTCAGCAGTATCAGATAGGCCAGGAGCCCAAGCAGGCAAGGGGGAGGGGGAAGGAAGAAGTGGGGAGCAAGCCAGAATGGACTATCCCTACACAGGTTCTGAGGCAGAGCTTCAAACAGACCAGCAGGCCTGGCGCTCCAGCCATTCTGCAGCTCAGACCACTAAGCAAACAACCAGAAACCGAATGGTTTAAAGCCCCACCCATTGCCTTACACATCCAAGCAAGAATCCCGATTCAAACCCTGGGTGGGGCTTATTCTTTCCCAACACTGAGGGAAGGGTCTGTCACAAGGAACACGGAAGGTTGCTAACCGTCAGAACCCAGGAGAGGTCTGTTTCAACCCTGCATGCTACTTACTAGGTGTTGGGTCCAAGCGGCCCATCATTTCCCCTTCTGAACCTCAGTTTCTTGGTCCGAAAAAAATGAAAGAATCAGCCCCAGAATCCGGCTGCTGTTGTCTCGTGGACTTAGAAGTTGTATGTGACCTCAGAAAGCTAAACTAGATTTCTGTCTCTTTTTGGGCAAGGAGCCCCTTTTCCATCACGACAAAGATATTCTGGGACCCTTGACTTGTATGGAAGGTCTGTCTTGAAAATCTAAGCTCCAGGTCTTGGATACAGCAGGTGTAACTCAGACTAGATATCATATGTGAGGTTCTGGGTTCCAAGCTCGGCACCAACTAACCAAGGAAGCAAAACAAAATAAAAACCGGGGTTTATGGGAAATATCTCTAGAGATGGGGCAGAATTACCAGAATAAGCAAAGAAAAACGCAGCGCGGACAGAGCCAGAGGAGAGACTTCCTTCCTCTTCCAATACTGGGAGGAGCCGGGGAAGGCGTTTTTCTGCTGTTTCTGATGTTGGCCACCAGAGAGCAGCAGAGCTACATAGTTGTCACGAGTCTTGCGGTAGGTTGCAGGACAGGAAAGGTGCAGCATGGATCTCGGGAGCCACAGGCACCAGGAAAGCGATGAGAGGTAGCGTCCACACAAGGAACATTTCTAAGAGTTGTTGTTGGGTCAGGCTTTAAGGCAAGATTTGAAGTCTAAAGAGGGACATCTGAACAAAGAGGCAGGCGACAGGCAAGCTTGCACCAGAAGCAATATAGCAGGACCTAAAATTCTGACACCGTCCTCAAGCCAGTATTTCAGACCAGAAGCTCACTTCGAACTGCCTTAAAAAAAAAAAAAAAAAAAAAAAAAAAAAAAAAAAAAAAAGGCCCTCCCTATAATTAAAAACTCCAGGAGACACTTTCAGGTGCGGAGGTGCGGCTCCATCCAAGGCCTCCCACTGTGCCACCATGCCTTTCAGCTTGCCTTCTCCTTGGGGCAGTATAGCCATTGGCAGAATTCCACCGTCCTGGGAGTTGCTCTGATGTGCTGGGACTGTGTTACCCCAGCACCCGCAAACTCTCTACTGCTACTCTTGATGACCTGGCTTGTGTCCAGGCTGCCTGTGAGAGGTGGACTTGGTCCTCTACCTGAGTCTGAAGTGGGCAACGGTCTCCAAAGGAAACATGAGAGGGTCTCAGACGGGGAGACATTGGGTGCCGGGGAGGACAGGCCTGGGGCTGAATCCTGGCCCTCTTTTGTCCTAACTCTGTGGTTCTGCACCAGGCTGTCTTGACTTGCCTGTTTTCTTGGCTGGATGTGACATCAGGTTCAAAATGGCCATGAAGGCCTCACCAGAAATGTGTCATTCCAGGGCTGGAGAGATGGCTCAGAGGTTAAGAGGACTGATTGCTCTTCCAAAGGTCCCGTGTTAACCACCTGTAATGAAATCTGGTGTCCTCTTGTGTCATGCAGGTGTACATGTAAGCAGAACTCTGTATACATAATAAATAAATAATTAAAAAAGGGGGGGTGTTGGAGGAATTTAAAAAAAAAAAAGAAAGAAATGTGTCGTTCCACCTTCCTTCCGTAAGCTCTCTTGGGCTGTAGTAGTGCCTGTGAGTCCGGAAGGAGTCCATACCAACAGTTCCATCAGCGGCCCTGAGGTTGAAGCTCCTTAGGTGCTGCTCATCCTGAGCCAATCACTGCATGTGAAGAGGTGAGGTATTCCAGTTGACCAAACTTGGTTCACATGCCGATTCAGTGGAGCCGGGAAGTAGAGTCAGTCAGGTCTCTGGAAGGGCTTCCACTGGGCAGGAGTCCTTTTCTGGAGGCAAGGGGAAGTCTGAGGTAAAATATGAGAGTGGAGCCACCTATGGGAGGGGGCTCAGGCAGAGTCCACAGACAATAAATCAGAGTGCTAGGATAGCCATGATGAAGTAACACTGAGGTCATGGGAGTGCCTCTCTCTGTCTCTGTCTCTGTCTCTGTCTCTGTCTCTCTCTCTCTCTCTCTCCCTGAACCTGCAGGGCCTCCTTTCAGCCCCTCCAGCTTCTGTTCATAGTCAGTGGTCCTGCTCAGGCTTTGGTTTGTGGACAATGCCTTCCTCCCTCTGCTCCTGGTGTGACATGGCCATTCTTACACACGCCTGTGTCTCTTGTAAGGACACACTGACTTAAGGTCACCATGGGCTGACTCTTTTGAGTTCAGTCACCATATTCTGCAATGGCCATGCCTTCCAGCAGAGGTCACCTTCCAGGATATGGAGGTCTCGAGCTCCATCACCTACCTGCTGCAGGCTTCTTTTGGTAATGGCCAGCACCGCCACTGTGGGAAGGGCGCCTGGGGTGACGTAGTCCCTGTTGGCCAGGCACAGTTCTGAGACAAGGACTCTAAATTATGTAGTCCAGGCTAGTCACAAGCTCATGACCCTCCTGCTTCAGCCTCCAGTGCGCTGGGATCGCTAGCATGTGCCACCGGCACATTAGCCAGCACATTATTTACTATTTGGGCCACAACAGATCTGAGGGGCCTTGTGAGAAGTGGCAGGACTCAACCCAGCTCACTGTCTGTCCATCCTTAGTGACTGCAAATAAACCCCAAAGAGTTAAACACACACACACACACACACACACACACACACACACCCTCCCCCAGCCACCCATGACCACCCACAGTTGGGAAGGCTGAGGTCCAGCAAGGATCTCACTCAAGTGTTAGATGGGAAATGATAGGATGCTACTGTTGCAAATATGCCGGAAGTCCAACACACCTGGACTTGAACCCTGAATGACTTTGTATCAATAGCTCTACCTCTCTGGGTCTGTGACAAGAGCCCTATCGAGCATGGTAGTGCACGTGCATAATTTTAAATTAGGGTGGGATTGTAGCTCAGTGGGGAGAGTGCTTGTTTATCATGCACAAGGTAATGGGTTCAGTCCTCAGCATTGCCCAAACTTAGCATAGTGGCACATATCCAAGAGGTGGAGACAGGAGAACCAGATGTTCAATGTCTTAGGTAACTGGAGGCCAGTCTGAGATACATAAGACCCTCATGCATAAAAATAAAATACCAGCCCTTGTGCTGGCCCTTGCTTTTAATCCCAACACTTGGGAGGAAGAGGCAGGTATATCTCTGTGAATTCAAGGCTAGCCAGATCTATATAGCAAGCTTCAGGACAGCCAGAGTTATAAAGTAGGACCTTGTCTCAAAATACATAAATTGAATGAATAAATAAATAAATAAAATGCCAGCTGGGGCTACATAGCAAAGACCTGTTTCAAAAAAATGTAAATAAATGCAAATAATTTGTAATTAAAAAATAATCCCAGCAATCAGAAGGTAGAGACAAGAGCATCGGGAATTTAAAATCATCCTTGGATACATAATGAGTTCAAGGCCATATATGAAACTAGCATACGTGAAACTGTCTCAAAAACTAACTAAACCAAAAATACAACAGATTGTCTCTGTAGCTGTTTGAATGTTAATGATGTTCTGTGGATGCTTGTGATGTCAATCCTGTGTCATACCAATATCATGAAACATTGGCCCACATCCTGGAAGGCTGAGACTGTTTAGCCAGGTTCCAGGGTGCCTTGCCTGGGACATGTCATCCCCACCTCTTTCTGAGGCTCTGGCCTTGCCCAGCTGTCTCCCACCTCAGCCGAGTCCCCATGGTCCCCACATGGCCCTGGGCTATGGTCCCAGCAGGAAATCAATGCCAGTGACTACGGTCCTCTCCCCAGCACACAGAACTGTTTCACTGTAGAGATGTGCCACAAGCCGGGACCTTGAGTAGAGGAGCCATGTGGAAGCAGCCGTGCTTGGCTGAGAGTTACATTCATTAGGGAGGCGGCTTCTGTCAGGACTTCCAGAAGGACTAGGGCACAGAGGGGAGCACGCTTCATCCTGGTACAGCCAGCCTCGAGTGACGACAGCCACCATTCACCTGGGCTTCCTGTGTGCCTCATGCCATCGCCACACAGACCTAATAACAAATGCCGGCTCAAGCAGCCTAGGAGGCGGGTGCCATACACCACCTGGACATTAGGTGTGCCCTGGTCAAGTGGGCTCAGGTAGCAAATGAGGTCTGCAGCCCAGGCATTTAGCTCCTGCCCTGTGCATCTGTGGGTGACACTGGGTTAACAGGGTGGGAGTGGTGGAAGGACCACACACACACACACACACACACACACACACACACACTCACTCACACACAAGGGTACTTCATTTCCTTCCAGCTTTCTGCCACAGGGCTGACTATGCCCATGCTACCAATGTAGGATGCCTGCTCAGAGCTACTCAGCTGATCAAGGGAGCATTTCCTTTTTTTTTTTTTTCTTTTTTTTAACATTCATGCACATGTATATGCATTATGTACATATATGTGTGCCGGTTCCTTAGGAGGCCAGAAGAGATATTAGAGCCTCTGGAACTGGAGTTACAGATGGTTGTGAGCCACCTGATACTCTTAACCCCTGGGCCACTGGGCTAGCCCTGAAGCAGCCATTTTCTATTTGGTGGTGGTGGTGGTATTGTGTGTGTGTGTGTGCATGTCTGTCTGTCTGTCTGTGTGTTTAAAATTTATTGTAATGTGTACTTGTGTGCGCCTGAGAATATGCATGTACACGCCATGTGTGTAAGTGCCTGAATGGGCCAGAAGAGGGTGCCAGATCCTACAGAACTGGCATTACAGCAAGAGCTCTTCCGCACTAAGCCACCTCCCCAGCCCCATTTTGGTTTTTAAAATCTGAAATCTGACTTCAAGCCTGAGTGTTTGTTTATTTGTTTATTTGTAGTTCCAGGGTGGAATTCAGGACTCTGGTATGTTAAGCAAATGGACTTCAACTGAGTTGCTCCCAGGCCGCCCTCCGCTGCTGCCCCCACTAGCCTGCTGTGCAGTCTCTGGGCTTTGGCATGCCTTTTGCCCATGTGAGAGTCTTTCTTTATTCCCATATGTCTAGAATACACACAAGGTTGGGACGGGCACAGGAGGAAGAAGAAGCTGTTGCCACTGTTGTCATGGTTCTTCCTGTAGGCTCCAACCACCTGAGACACAAAGGTGGACCCAGGGAGCTCGTGTGTTAAAGAAGCACTCTAGAGATTCAGGGTGGATCAATTGGAAATACAATCGGCTTTACGAGCATGAAGGCCTGAGTTCAATTTTCCAGAGCCCATGTTTAAAAACAAACAAACAAAGCCTGACATTAGTAACCCCAGAGCCAGGGAGGCAGCGGCAGTTAATCCCTGAGGCTGCAGGTCAACAAACCTAGCCTGCACTGTGAGGTCCAGGCCACTGAGAAATTCTGTCTCAAAACTCGAAAGGTTTGGAGGGGAAGATAGCTCATCAGTTATCGGAAGCTTGTTAAGAGCGCTTCCTGATGAGTTGGCTCAATGGCTAAGAGCACCTGGGTTTAATTTCTAGCACTCACATAGTAGCTCACAACTGTCTATAACTCAGGGGATCTGACACCCTCCTCTGGTCTCCATGGATACCCAAACACACATGTAGCATCCCACCCCCATAAATAAAGGTTTGTTTGTTTTTTTAAAAGGTGGATGACACCTGAGGAAAAATGTTTAAAGTTGACCTCTGGCTTACACACCCTTGCTAGCTCACACACACACACACTCACACACACACACAGGCACACTTGAACACACAATAAGAAGCAAACTGGGGAGTCTGGGGCATAGCCAGTGAGCCATACAGCCACACACTTGTGCTCTATTCTGCTCCTGTTTCTTGGAGAAAGGGTCTTGTGTTGCCCAGAGTTGCCTGGAACTCCTGAGTCTCCCGTTTCCACCTCTGTGGGTTATTGGGTGTTGGAGATAAGACCCAGGTTTTGAGCACAGCAGAACTCTGCCAACACTCCACCCTGCTCTTAACTAACAAATCTTGTGAAGAGAACTCTGCAGATCCAAAAGCTTAAGGATATTTTAGTCCTTTAACTAATTGGTATAAAATTAAAGTTTTTTTTTTTTTTTGTAAAGATAATATTCGTTCCTGTTAAGACATTCAGGAAGAAGCTGGCATTTAGTTCTCTAATAACTTTCAGTGGCTCTCTCCCTCCTACTCCACCCACTGGGGCTGCCCAAAGAAAAATATTCTCCTGGACACCATCCCAGCTACTAGGGAAGTGAAGGAAGGATCGTTTGAGCCTGGAAGTTCTGGAGCAGTCTGGGCAACATGGCAAAACCCCCTTCTAAAAAAAAAAAAAAATGAAAGGAAGGAAAACTGTAGATAGGTAGATAGATAGATAGATAGATAGATAGATAGATAGATAGATAGATAGATCGAACAGAGCTCTGTAGTACCCATCTGTCATCCCAGAGTAGTGCATGCCTAGTATGTATGAGGCTCTGAGTTCAATCCCCAGCACTGTATAAAACAGACCTCATATTAATACCTGTCATCCTAGTACTGGGGAGGTGAGACAAGAGAATTAGAAGCTCAAGATCATCTGCTGCTATATATCCCAGGTTGGCCTGGGCTACATGAGACTCAAAACAAAGAGCCAACTGTAGAGGCATACACCTTTAACTTCAGGCTTGAGAGGCTGTAGCTGGCAGATCTCTGTGAGCGTTAGGCCAACCTGCACTGCTCTGGACCAGTCAGGGCTACATAATGAGGCCCTGTCTCAAAAATAAACAAAGCAAAACCATATTCTGTGTCTACTGATTGCTCACTTTGAGCCTTTCAACAACAGGGTAGTAGACAGGTGAATCCCTGCAGAATCAACACTGGCCTTGACCATGGCAGAAATGTTTCCAAGGCTAGGCCACACCCTCCCCCGTGCTCCCCTAGTCCCTTCCAATGGTGCTGTGGAGACCTTAGAGTTGAAAATGGAATCCACTGTCTCAGTCTCAGTCACAGTCACCCGGGTTCAGACTGCATTGGCAGCCATGCAGAAATGCTGGTTCCTAGGCTCTGATGTCCCTAGCCCTGCTTCTTGGAGTGGAGCCTGAAGCCTGAGGTTTCACACACACACATACACACACTCTACTGCTTTTGAGAATCAATGCTCGAGGTGTCCTGGGTGTGGGAGAATGAGGAGCTCAGGGGAAAAGTGAGACTTGGGGAAGTGAAGAAGAAACCCAAGAGGTTCCAAGAGATCAGGATAAGGTTCACCTTTCCGGTGGAGCTGAGCCAAGGTGTGTCACCTAGCCTCTTCCCCAAGGCTGGAGCCCCCAATATCTTCCCCTCCTTCCAAAGATGTGCAGTTAGCCTAGCTCAGGTCCAGGTGAACCCAGAAGCTTCTGTCAACAGCTTCTTACTCAAGTAGAACATTAATTAAATGTGAGAATAATAGTCCCAGATACCAAAGAAAATACAATTATAAAGCCCAGGAAAGAAAATTAGTCCCTCCAGGTCTCTGCAAGTGGCTGGAAGCGTTAACTGTGGGACGACAACGAGAAAGGTTGCCCCTCCACTGCAAAGATGACTCAGCTGCTCTTGCAGAGGACCTGAGTTTGGTCCCCAGCATCCAGTTACATGGATCACAGCTTCCTGTAACTCCATCTCTAGGGGATTTAACACCCTCTTTTGTGCACACACACCATTAGAAATAAAAAATAATAATAAATCATGAGAACATAAAGAAAGCACTTGGGGAGACAGAAGCAGGTGGGCCTCCATGAGCTCTAAGCCACTGGTCACATAAAACAACTCTGGCTACATTGTGAGACCCTGCCTAAAAAAGAAGAAAGAAATGCTGTCACTCTGATATTGTCAGTCAGCCAAGTGACTCGAACTTGGATGGAGTTGGGGGTGGTGAGCCCAGGAATCTGCAAGAACCCAGACCATCACAGAAGTCTGTGAGCGAGCCACCAGACCAGTATAACCCAGGCCCTGTAGGAAAAGAAAGTCTAGACCACCTACCTTCTCCTTCTGCCCCATCCTGCCACACTCTACTTTCTTTGCCCTGGCAAAGCCCCATCCCCAGGGTCCCCACTTTTGAAAAAGAGAGCTCACTCTAATTAATTCACTCCACCTTTGTGACCTCAGTGTAACCTCCATCCTCTGCCTACCTCAGCCAGACTTCTGAGGATGGTCCTGCGGCACCTATAGCACACCCACTCAGGTCTTTCCAGACCTCTCAGATGGGGATCGGAGTCTCCATATACAGCGAGGGTGGGGTGGAGCGAGCATGGGGTGCACGGAACTTCACTGGGCTCGGAGGAAAGATGAGTATGTCCCCTCCCCCACCTTGCAAGGCTGCAGCTTTCTCCTCCTCCAAGCAGTGAAGCTATCTAAATTAGACATAGCGTTGCTAACAAAGCAGCAAGAGTCATTACACACTCGGCTGCTTCCCGCCAACACCAAGAACTGAGCCAGCCACCATGAGCAGGAGGCAGAGAGTAACCAGTTTGATCCAGCCTCACGTTGAGGGACAGGAAGAACTTCGGGAGGAGTCTGAGCAGCTGAGCTGTAAGAGAAGATGCCCAGGCCTGTGGGGCTGCCTGCAAGTGCGCAGAGAGCTACAGGGTTACAGCTCTTGTGGGTTGTCACCGTGCTGGTGTGGGCTCTTTGCTGATGCAGCTGCTTTGGGGACATCCCTGCTCCTTTTAAGTAACCGTTTACCCATAATCCTGTTAGTGACCTCAGTGAAGTCACAGGCTCTCCAAGTTGCTCTTCCGGTGCAATCATTACTTTGGTCTGTAGTGGGCTCCCTTTCTTGGGTGAGAAAACGTGTGTTGTGTCTCCCCAGGAAAATCCTGTGACACAATACCCTCACTTTGAGATCCTGCCCTCTAATGTGTACATGTTATAGCTATGCTGACGATGAACAGCTCACAACTGCAGTAACTCAAGCTCCTGGGGAACTAGCACCCTCTTCTGGCCTCCATGGCCATCTACACACAGGTAGCATACACTCACACAGACACACATAAATAACAATTGCATTTTTTTAAAAACTGTCAAATCATTCTATCATATTGCTATTTGTTTATTTTAGTGTGTGTGTGTGTGAGAGAGAGAGAGAGAGTTTGCACATGCATGCACAAATGTGTGGAGCCCTAGGAGTCCAGAAGAGGTCATTGGATCCCCTGGAGCTGGAGGTACAGACAATTGTGAGCTATATGGGTAGTAGGAACTAAACTCAGATCCTCTGGAAAAGCAGCAAAGGTGCTCTTAAACACTGAGCCACCTCTCCAGCCCCATTCTATCATAATGCTATTTAGTACGTAAACTGTATTGTTATACATAAAATAAGTGATTTTTTTTTTAAACCGTCTCACTGTGTAGTCTGGCTAGCATAGAACTCACTGTGTTGTCCAGGATGGCCTCGAACTCATGGACTTTCATCTGCTTCTACCTCTAGAATGCTGGGATTAAAGGCAAACACCACCAAACCCAACTGAAATATTTTGTTTTTCTCTGTGTAGCCTTGGCTGTCCTAGAACTCACGTTGTAGACCATGCTGGCCTTTAACTCAGGAATCCACCTATCTCTGCCTCCCAAGTGCTGGTATTAGAGGCATGCACCACCACACCCAACTAAATATATTTGTAACAAAAAATAAGTTTTATTTGTTTCTGAAGTACTAGGACCCAAACTTAGTGCACACTAAACAAGCACTCTACCTCCAAGTCACACCCACACAGGAAGGGAATGTCTTTGTTTCTCTGGGCCTGTGTGGGATTCCCTCTGCTCCTGTGTGTGTAAGTGATTGTGTGTCTCTGGCTGGTGTTCTTGTGGGTCTGTGAGTGGCCCTTTATCCTCACACATGTCATGTACATGTTTGGATCCCCCTGTGTAATTCCAGATGTGTTTGCCTTAATATTTATACGTTTGTGTGGCTCCTTGTATGTTCTTTCACCTCTGGCTTGTGCCACCGTGTCGTCAGTGTCTAAGTGTCACATGCAAATACTCTTGACTATCACCTTGACGGGATTCAGATTCACCCTCTGGGGGGTTCCGTGACGGTGCTTCCAGAAAGACCTAACTGAGGAGGGAAGACCTGCCCTGCGCATGAGCATCATCCTCTGGGCTGGGGTACCAGACTGACGAGAAAGGAGGACGAGAGCTGCACCCCCATTGCTGCTCTGCTTCCTGCGGACGCAATGTGAACAGTGGCCTCGTGCTTCTGACACCATGCATTCCCACCAGGGCAGACCTCGTCCCTTAAGTTGTAAGCAAGAGAACCCCTCCCTTCCTTAAGGTGTTTTTGTTTGTTTTTTGTTTTTGTCAAGTATTTTGTGACAGCACCAAGGGAAGGGGCTAATACAGCATGTCAGTCAAGCTCTGGAGTGGAACAGGCTGATTGCCAGGACTTGGCAGGCTGCTTCCCCAGGCCCCGGAGAGGGGAAAAAATGTGACTCACTTGCAAAGGTCTCCATAAGTCCCATCACCCCCACTGCGGAAGAGAGTCTATTTGTGACTTAACCTGGACAGGGGTTTAAAAAAAAAAAAAGAGGCTCTTAGTAATTGAGTGGGTAGGGTTGGTCTGTCTGCGTGAGGCCAGCCAGGATTTATTAAACTTTCTTTTTTTAATTTCTTTTAATTTCCCCCCACCTCTTGGGCTCCAGAGGCTCATCAATCACAGGTCCGTCCTCATCTTGCTGCCTGCTTAACATCCGGCCACTCCTGTCCCTACGAAGAGCTGCTGTGTAAGCCCCACCCTCAGTCTGTGCCCATGATAAGGCCAAACGAATCCTTCTTCCTTGCTGTGATTGCATTCCCCTCACTGCAATCTGCAACTCTAGAGGAGAGTTTAGAGCACCTTTCTGACAAGAGGTCTTCAAGTTCATTACCAGCAGGGCACCCCAGAATGCCTTCGTGCTTGGCCTGTCCATTTGGCCTTCAAGATCTGCTCTCCAACCTTCCCTAACCTGGGAATGCAGACCTTGCCAAGGCTCTCTTCTCCCTCCACCACCTTACTTTTTAGTTTGTTGTTTTGTTTGTGTTTTGAGCCAGGGTCTCATGTATGCCAGGCTGGTTTCTACATAGCTGTATTAGTTTCTTGTCCTGTTGCTATGGCAAAATACTTGACAAAAGCAAATTAAGGGAAGAAGGGTTTAATCTTATACAATTCCAGGGTATAGAGCCACCATGACAGGAAACTGTGGATGCAGTTAGAAGCAGTGGGTTGAATTGTGTCATGTTACATTTGCAGACAAGAAGCTGAGAATGATGAATGACATGCTTCTTTTATGTAATCTTCAACCCCAGCCTGTAGAATGGTGCCACCCATGTTCAGGCTGGGTCATCCCATTTAGTCTAATCTACATAACCTCTCACAGACATAGATAGATGCTTGTCTCATAGGTGATTCTAGACCCTGTCTAATTAAAAAAAAAATTTTTTTTTGAGACAAAGTCTCACTATGTGCCCCTGGCAAGCCTGAAACTCAATATGTAGAGAAGGCTGACTTTGAACTCACAGATATCTGCTTGCCTCTGCCTCTCAAGTGTGCACCACCAAACCAAGCTCAAACTGGCAACATTAACCATTGAGAGATCAAAGAATTAAAAATTAGTGGGTATTGTTTTAAAGTTTAAAGCACAAGCCTGAATGAAAGCTAGCTAGATGGAGACATGTCCAGCCACCTGTCGGGAAAAACTAGCCTTACTGCATTCTTTTCCTGCCCATTAGAGATACAGTTGCTGGGAAACCAGCCCCTCTTCCCTAGGGCAGCCAAACAAGGGAAGCTAGACAATTAATGGTTTAGGGGCCTTCCTATAGCCAATCAATTCAAAATGCAATTTTGTGTTGACTAATAGATGCTTGCCAGGCAGGAATCCCCCTGCTTTGGGCATCCTGGGAGGGACTGGACTCTTTAAATCACCCAACTAATCTGAGCATGAGGCTCTCACTGCTTTGGCAATAGCTTGTAATAAAAAGATCCTCAGGTGTTTTGCAATGGACCTGACTCCTGGTGGTGGTCTTTTGGGGTCTCATGAATCGGGCACAACACCATCACCATAGCTAGAGCTGGCCTTCAATTTCTGATCCTCTTATCTCCACTTCTTGAGTGCTGGGATCACAGGCATGAGCCATCATGCCTAGTTTATGCAGTGCTTGGGGTCAAATCCAGGGCCTCGTACATGCTGACCTAACACTCAAACAATTAAGCTACATCCCCAGGCCCTGGTTTCCCTGTAGGTTTTGTCAAGGAAGAGAGAAAAGTGTTAGTGTCCTAGCTTCCGCTTGGTGAAGTCTCGTAACTAGAGGCTACAGTTCCTGCCAAGACCCTTTCAAGGAGCCCTGCTTTCTCTGGTTCAGGAAAACTGCAGCCTGCCCTCATCCCAGTAGGCTTAGGACTTCAGAAATGGCTCGCTTTCTTTCCTCCTTGAAGCCATGTTCTATTCATACTTTTTTCAGTCCTGGAATGGGACTAAAAGCCTCTCTCACACTGAAACAGCAATCTTTCACCCATGTACTAGTAATTTTCTTTTCTTCTTCTTGTTGTTGTTTGTTTGTTTTGTTTTTGTTTTTGTTTTTGTTTTTGAGACAAGGTTTCTCTGTGCAGCCCTGGCTGCCCTGGACTCACTTTGTAGACCAGACTGACTGGCCTCGAACCCACAGAGATTCACCTGCCTCTGCCTCCCAGAGTGTTGGGATTACAGGCATGGGCCACCACACCCATCTCAGCCTAGCAACTTTCTAGGCAGTCCTTTTACTAAATGGTCATTTTGAAGATACTTTCTATCTCCTGAGAGGATTCTGATTGGTAATAGACCCGCACTCTCTCTCTAGACTATAAACAGACACACTCTTACTGTTTTAATTTAAAAAATATTTCCAACTGTAATTGTTTCTCATGTCCAATGGGGGTAAATTAGGAAGGCAAGTCCCACGTATTCTCTCCCTGCACCCAGGCAAGGTACAATTTACTATACTTCTTGGATCCAGGAGAAATCCAAGGCCCCACAAGGTGCCATTGCTTCCCCACAATCTCAAAACAAAGTAGCAGCCAAACAGGGAAACTCAATCTGTGAGGTTCTATTCCCCCCTGCATCCCTCCTCCCTCCTTAGAGCTCTTTCTTGTCTGAGCCTCCATCATGGCTGTCCTGAATTTATTTATCTCTGGCTTCAAAACCAATAAAGGAAAACCCATTTGCTGTAGCTAGATGGGCACCTGGAGCAGCCCAGAAGTATACAGCCTTGGCCTTTAGCATGGCAAAATTCACCATGCCCAGGTTGGGGGGTTCTAGCCCCGCCTCTCTGTCCAGCTATTGGTCAGAGCTATGAGCAGCTGTTCTTTCTGTTTTCAGATTTCTCCCCTGGTATCCATGCCCTAGATTACAGGTGTCTCTTGGCCACATGGTAATGAAAGTACCAGAAACAGTGAGGGCTAGGGACATCTGCAGGGAAAGAATGAGTCTTCTACCCTGGACTGGATTCCATGCCTTCCCACCTGCACGCGGGGCCATTTTCTCCTGCTCTTCAAATGCTAACTACCCACCAGGTACCAAGTCAGCTTTACCTCATACTTCAGCTGGACTGGACATTTCCTGTCTATGGAAACACCTTACCCCACAGTACGTCATCAGCTATGTGTCTTGGCATGGAATTGTTCCTTGGTGTTTGTCTTGTCTCTCCACTGCCTTCTGAGTGTCCTGTGAGAAGGGACTGCTCCCTTCCTCCTCATGCTGAATGCATCCATTCATTCAGGAAAGCATTGTCCTTGAAGGCTTTCTAAGCTCCCTCTGAGCATGTGTAGATGGTAGATAAGGCTAGAGAAGACCTTTTGAGGTCACACTTTTTCCTCCCGGCTGGGATAAGTCTTGGGACACTCACCTTCACCTTCACTTCTCTCCCAAAGACCTAGAAGACTTCATTCCTCCAGCAGAACTCAGCTTTTCCTATGATGCAAATAAGCCCAAACATGGCTGGTCTTAGTGCCCCTATAGCCAGGACAGAGCATGGTTAAGAGGCAGGCTTGGTCTCCACCCAATGACTTTGAGCAGTTATCTGCCCTCAAGGTTTCAGGCTTTTCATCTATAAAATAGGAATAGCTGTGATATTTATACCATCCATTTTTTGTCAAAAACATAAAAACACCTCATAGAACTAGAATGTAAATATCAAGGTGGCTCAGTGGCTAAAGGCACCTGACACCAAGCAGGGCTGAACACTATCTCTAGAAACCACATGGTGGAAAAAACCAGCTCCCTCAAATTGGCCTCTGATTTTCACACACAGGCTGTGGCACTCGCATGCCCACCTCCCTCCCCTAGCAAACAAAATAAATTAATGTCATTTAAAAATTGTCTTAAAAATTACAATGTAGTAACAGATGAGGCTGTTGAAAAAAAAATGTATTATTATCAGTATTTGTTATCAAAATCCTCATGTCAATAGAAGATAAAACAACTCCAGGATGTGAAGTGATGAAAGAGGTCCCAGGGACCAAGAGGCAGAGCTCATGCTCAGCACAGGTCCTCAGTGGCCCAGGGAATTCCTTGCTGACATGTCTTTCCTCTGCCTTCCCTGCTATGGCTCAGCTCTAGGATACTTTCATTTCTTCAAGTTTCACCTCTTTGTCATTGGATAGAGTGTCAGTTTCTTCTCTATTGTTGTGATAAAACAACATGATGGAGGCAACTTATAGGAGAAAGAGGGTTTTTTGGCTTACAGTTGTAGAGGAATAAGTCTATCACAACAGAGAAGCATGGGATTAAGCAGCAGGCACGGTGGCGGGAAAGAAGCTGAGAGCTCACATCTTGAAATGAAAGCACAAAGCAAACAGAGCAAACTAGAAATATGGCAAGACTATATATGATCAAAACCTATCCCCATAAGATGACCAATCCTCACTTAGAAAGACAAATAGGATGGACGTTGGAAGTAGGTGAAAACAAGAAACAGGACAGGAGCCTACCACAGAGGGCCTCTGAAAGACTATGTAGCAGTGTATTATAGCAGACGCTGAGACTCATAACCAAACCTTGGGCAGAGTGCAAGGAATCATATGAAAGAAGGGGGAGTTGGTAAGACCTGGAGAGGACAAGAGCACCACAAGGACCAAACATATCTGGGCACGGGGGTCTTTTCTGAGACTGATTCTCCAAACAAGGACCATGCATGGATATAACCTAGAACCCCTGCTCAGACGTAGCCCATGGCAGCTCAGCATCCAAGTGGGTTTCCCTAGTAAGGGGGATAGACACTGTCTCTGACATGAACTCAGTGGCAGGCTCTTTGACCAACCTTCCCCCAACCCCCTCCCCCCCCTCAAGGAGAAGCAGCCTTGCTAGGTAGGCCACAGAGGAGGACAATGCAGCCAGTCCTGAAGAGACCTGATAAACTAGGATCAGATGGAAGGGGAGGAGAACCTCCCCTATTAGTGGACTTAGAAAGGAGCAGGGAGGAGATGAGGGAGGGAGGGTGGGATTGGGAGGGAATGAGGAAGGGGGCTACAGCTGGGATACAAAGTAAATAACCTGTAATTAATATAAAAAATAAAATTATTAAAAAAAAAACTATCCCCAGAAATACACTTTCTTTTACACTTAAACTTTTTCAAACAGTGCCACCAACTGGGAAGCAAGTATTCAATTCCTGAGCCTATGGGGGACATTTCTCATTCAAACCACCACAGATTGCAAGTAGCAGAAATGGCAGCTCAACTGACTTTGGCAATGAGAGGCTAATGTACTATCTCATAAAACCCAAGAGTTTAACAGTCACACAACAGTTGTGGAAACAGTTGTTGGGTCAACTAACTTCACAGTGATAGCAGCCACACCTAGAGTCTTCTCACGAGATGGGAATAAATAAATAAATTAAATAAATGTAAAACAACCTCAGGTGTTCTGGGATGATACCCATATACTGATTAGATTTTTTTTTTTTTTTATCAGTTTGACACAGCCAGAGTAATCTGGGAAAAGAGAACCTCAATTAAGGAAATTACTTCATGAGACTGGCCTTTTTGGCAATTCTATGGGCAATTCTGTGGGGGCATTTTCTTAGTGGTTGTGGTGGTTTTAATAGGAATGGTCCTCTTAGACTCAAGTGTTTGAATGCTTGGCCATAGGGAGTGACACTATTAGGAGGTGTGGCCTTATTGGAGGAAGTGCATCACTGTGGAGGCTGGCTTTGGGGGTCAAATGTACTCAAGCTATGCCCAGTATGACACACAGTCTCCTCCTGCTGCCTGCAGATCAAGATGTAGAACTCTCAGCACCTTCTCCTGCACCATGTCTGCCTACACACTGCCATGCTTCCTACCATGACAGTAATGGACTAAACCTCTGAACTGTAAGCCAGCCTCAACTAAATATTTTCCTTTATAAAAGTTGCCATGGTCAGGCAGGGGTGGTATACACCTTTAAGCAGAGGCAGAACCTGGCAGATCTCTGTGAGTTCAAGGCCAGCCTGTTCTGTGGTGTGAGTTCCAGGACAATCAAAGCTACACATAGAGCAAACCTATCTCAAACAAACAAAAGAGTTGCCATAGTCATGGTGTCTCTTCACACCAATAAAACCCTAAGACAAAGGACCCAGCCCAGGGAGGGTGGGGTCATCTGCCAACATGTGGTCTTGGGAGACAGAAGAAAGTAGGCTGAGCCAGGAATAGGGAATAAGCCAATAAGTATATTTCCTTCATGGACTATGCTTCAGTTTCTGCCTCTAAGTTCCTGGCCTGCTTGAGTTTCCACTGTGGTTTCCCTCAATGATGGCTTGTGATTTGGATAAGTCAAATAGACCCTTTTTTCCACAGGTTGCTTTTGGTCATAATATCTTACTCTCAGCAATAGAAACCCTAACTAGGATACCCCAACAAGACCAAAGTGAATAAAGATACATAATTTCAGCAAAGATCTCAAGGGGGGGCCAGTAAGATAGTTCAACAGGTAAAGATGCTTGCTACTAAGCTTGACTACCTGGGTTTGTTTCAATAACCCACATGTTGAAAGAAGAGAACCAATTCCCTTGGGTGGTCCTCCGACCTTCACACATATGTCATGGCACATACATAAATAAATATCTTTTTTAAAAAATATTTTATCATGATGTAGTGTCATTCACCTCTAAACCCAGCACTCAGGGGGCAGAGGCAAGCATATCTCTATGAGTTTGAGGGCAGTCTTATCTACATAGTGAGTTGAAGGCCAGGCAGGACTATCTAGAAAGTCTTATTTTTAATAAAAATTTAAACCTTAAGTGTAAGAGTCTTATTGGCCCAGCTTGAGCATATGTTGGGCCTTAAACCTGTCCTTGTAACCAGAAAGTTTGATGCTCCCTGGTCAGGCCTTGGTCACATGTATTCTTCCAGGGTGAGGCTGGCCCCATCTTAAGACAGGCCCCACAGGAGGAGAGGATAGTGTTCCTTTTTAAACCAGGGTCCTATTATAAGAGGTAAGAGACCAGAAGGTAAATAAGGCAAAATTATAGCTATTGATATAAGGGAAAATAGAGTTTTTGTTTCAAGCTTCTAAGAACTGTTTTTGGATAAGCAGAAAATATTTCCAACACCTTGGGCACTGTAAGCGAAGCTAGTTTCTTCCTGTTGCCCTTGATGTTCATTCTCTACAGTTGCTTCAGTCCTTGGCAGTTCCCTTCCCTAGAGCCTGAATCTATGTCTCTGCAGAATTCCCAATGCAGAGAAAGAGGCCTATCAATCAGGACTTCAAACAGAGCCCGATTCTGGGTGGCTGTATTACATTCACATTCACTGTGAACACAATTCCTGCCAGAAACAACTTCGGGGAGAAAAGAGTTATTGGGGTTAGTCTGTGCTATGTATCCTAATGCTAATTACTAGCCCTCCAAATCTGGTTGCCACCCAGATAAGCACATTCTCATGCACACTTGTCTTTGCTGTGTAAACCTTACTCTACCTAATATAAAGTTGACTGGTTAATGAAAATGCTGAAACGTGTGACTTGGCAGAAGAGAGGGAGGTGGGGCTTAGGGTCCCCAGCTTGGAGTCTGAGAGGGACCATGAGACTGGGACAGAGAGGAAGCAGAAGATGTAGCAGGAGAAAAGGAAGCTGGAGAGAATGAAGTTGCCACGGGGCAGCAAAGACCATGAGCATGTGCCCATAAGGGCTGGCATGATGGAACAGAAGCATCCCAGGAAGGAACTATTATGGCAACTAATTTGGGAGGTGTAGCTGGGAAATAGCAAAATATCTTAGAGGGTTGATATCTGCCTAGTTATTGTGCCTTAAAGCTTTCATAAATCCAAGAGGTCTCTGTCTAGCTGGAATAGAGAAGCCCTCAAGAGTCTAATATTATTTCCACACAGAGAGTGATTGTGGCTCGTGGTTTCAGGAAGCTTCAGCTGTGGTAGAGAAGGAATGGACGAGTACCTCTCAGCTTGGTGGTCACATCACAGTGGACCAGAAAGGGTTCGGGAATAGATGAAAGAAGAGGGATAAAGAGAGGAAGGGGGGACGGAGGGAGGGAGAGGAGAAGGAAGAGAGAGAGAGAGAATTGAAAGGAGAGAGAAAGGCTTAAAAGGGGCAAAGAAAAAACAGGTGTGGATTTATTGCTTAGTGGGAAGACCAAGGGTCAACCTCAGTACCAGTTGGAAAGGCCGGCAGGGGTCCAGCTGTGCAGCAAGGACCTCTGCCATCTGGTCCTAGTGCTGTTGCCATTGCTGCACATCGTGCCCTCAAGAACCTGGGAAGAGTGGGCTCTAAGCTAAGGCATACGCTTGCAAGGGGAGGTTCTTTCAAAATCAGTAGCAAGATACTGGCAAGGAAAACAGCACAACATCCACCTCAGATGTACACATGGACCCTCACAGGATGACAGAAAGGGGTGTTGGTTCTGGGGGGGTCTGGGGTGTGGACTGTATTAAAGATCTCATCAGCTGTGGCTGGGCCCTTCCTCCTCCATCTCCTGCCACTCTGACTCATGGCTCAGCACTAGCCCACTCATCCCTGCTCCCCTAGCTCCAATATTCAGGATGCAGATGCCACTTAAGTGAGGGCAAGCTCTAATTAGCTCAGAACATCAGGATCAAGCCCACTGTGGCTGACAGCAAGATAAATACACCTAAATAGCCAAACGATTGCAAGTTGGTTTTTATTTTGTTCTAACAATAAGAAGCTAGAGCCGGGGGGGGGGGGGGGGGGGGGGGTTTTTTTGGTGGGGGGGTGGGGGGGGGGGGGGGGGGGGGGGGGGGGGGGGCTTGTTATCTCTGGCAGGCTTGATGGATGATGGGGTGTCTGGTCCGCCAAGCAAGTGTGACTTCCTGGCAGCAAGATGTCTCACACCAGCACCCCACCACCCCCGCCCCGCCACACTTCCGCCCTCATAAGAATTAGCATAAGCCTTCTCAAGATTATCTGAAGGCCAGCTTCAAACATTTCAGAAGCCAGAGTCTCACCTCTTCTCTGCCATGAACCTGTGAAATCTCGATTTCTGGGTTACAGAAACCCTTTACAAGACTTCCTGTTAAAAAGGTTTTTTAGGGGCCAGTCATGGTGGTGGGCACCTTTGATCTCAGCATCCTGGGAGCAGGGGCAGGTGGATTTCTGTGAATTTCAAGTTAGCTGGTCTACTGCATGGTGAGACTTGCAGCTGGACGGGGATCTCAGAGTAGGATACTTGTGTGTGTGTGTGTGTGTGTGTGTGTGTGTGTGTGTGTGTGTGTGTCTGGAGTTTTCTGTCACTAAGTTGGTTTTCAGGGCACCAGCTTGCCGCAGGAGCACCAGGGGAAGGTGCATGGGGAGAAGGCAGAGGCAGGCTGGGCCAGGAAGAGCATGGGCAGCTCGGAAGTGAGCAGAGTGTAAGCCTAAGAGGGGAAAGAGGACAGAAAATGAGGGAAATTGAGGCAGGACAGTTCAAGAAGGAGCACATGGGCACTTATACATAGCTCACCAGGCAGGTAGCCTGAAGGGATAAATCAGATGGCATCTCTCCCTGTTCTGTTGTCTGAACCCAAACCTATCTCCAAGGCCACCAAGGCCTGGTGACATCTGCCCAGCTCCCCTCTTTCCTTTATCTTGTATCTGCTGATACCCCACTATGACCTCCAGTCCAGAGCCTGGCCTGAGGCTGTGCAATGCGGTGAGCACTCGCTGAATAGAGGGATGAAGTGGCCAAAACGAGACTGTAGAATCAGCATTAGGGAGCCATAGCTCACCTCCATCCAGCTCTACCAAGGAGGGGGAGGGCCTAGACTAGAAAGGCTTCCCCGTAGGGGAGTCCAGGGAAGTTGACTACTTTTACCAGATAGTTTTTATGATCTCGGGCAAAATGTATCTTCATTATTTTCATAACAAAAACAATTATAAGGAAACGAATTGGGTCTTTGTCTGTGAGATTTTTCTAGAGTCTGTTTGCCTGTTTTGATTTTTGAGGCAAGGTTTCACTATGTGGCTGTCACTGTCCTGGAACTCCAGGCTGGCCTTAAACTCACAGAGATCCTTCTGCCTCTGCCTTCCCAGTGAAAGCCACTCTAGGGCATTAGAGATGGCTCAGGGATTAAGAACTCCAGCTGCTCTTGTATAGACCCTAAGTCCCACTCCCAGCATCCACACAGTGGCTTACAACTGTCTTCTCTGTAACTCCAGTTTCAGGGGCTCCAATATCCTCTCTGGCTTCCAAGAGCACCATGTATGCCCTTGGTGAATTTGTATACATGCAGGCAAAGCACTCACAAATTTAAAACAAGACAAAAACAAACAAACAAACAAGAAAGAAAGTAAAGACCCTGTTTCTAAAAATAAAATAAAAATCAACACTTTACTTATGTGCATGTGTGAGTTTGCTTGTGTGAGTTTCTATGCCCCACACGCATGCTCAGCCCTCAGAGGCCAGAGGAGGGCATTGGGCCACCTAGAATCAGAGTTATAGCTGATTGTAAGTTACTATGTGGGTGCTGGGAACCGAACACAGCTTCTCTGCAAGAGCAACCAGCGATCCTAACCACTGAGCCATATCTCTAGACTCCGCCCTCAATATTTTTAAATAGCCATTTTGCGGTTGGTCAACAAACCTACACATGATAAAGTTTCACAGAACTAATCACATGTGTACATACACATATACACACATGTATACACACACACACCACCCGCACGTACATACATAAATAGATACATACATAAAGAACACCCGTGTTTTCTTTATGTGTGTTTTTTTTTTTTTTAATTTTTATCATTGATTTATTTGCAAGGGGAGAGTTGCAGCTCACATGTAAAGGTCAGAGAGCAACTTGCTGGAGTCAGTTCTCTCCTTCCACCGCGTGAGTTCAAGGGATCAAACTCAAGCCATCAGGCTTAGCAGCAAGCACCTTTACCCATGAGCCATCTCACCAACCCTCTTGGTAGTATTTCGTATGACAGCATATGACTCTATGATGAGCTTGGGATTGTTCATGGAAAGAAAATACAACTCTAATCTCAAAGAGGATGAGAGACAGTTTATTCTGAACTGACTTGACCATGGCCCAGGAACACAGATTTAGATCACTTCAAATTCTATGTTGTAACATGGAAGCAGTTTCATGAAGTTTTGATTAGTTACAGAACAAAGCAAGGCAAATACGTCAGTAGAAGCAGACATGTCATGGCAAAGTTGGGAGAACTCTGTTCAGCCACATGACAGCATTCTTAGCCCTTTGATGGGTGGAGAAATCAGAGGTCTGCTCATACATTTGTATGAATTGAAGAATCTGTATCTGTGAGCCACAGGATGTTAGGTCTGGCACAGAGCTAGACAAGAAATGGCTATTTGTGGGGGGGACTAAAGCTAGCCCAAGGTAAATTGTAATTAAGCTCTGGACCCATAAAAACTAAATCCACACAGTAGCCACATTTTCCCAGGAGGAAATAGATTTTCCTTAATGCTCCTGCACAAAGCCCATTAACTCCTCCTTCCCTTTCTTATGCTATTTGAAATTTCAGGGAGTGACAATTGTGATGCTTCCTCTATCATTTCTCAGGGTATTTTAAATTCTAAAAAGGGCAACTGTCTCATTGTCCCCTTTCTTAAAATTAGCTTATTCACTGGGAAAACAGTCCAAAGCTGATGGGGGTGGGGGTGGCAATTTTTAATGACCTCCAGGCTTGCTGATTGTATGACCACCACCTAAGGACACCCAGATTTAACACAGCTGCAGTGTTGTGTGTTAAGGTGCTAGAGTTTAGAAATAGAGGCTCATATTTGCCATTAAACAATCCCACTATTCATTTTCAAAACTTAAAACTCGTCCTTCCTACAGTTCAATCGGAAAGCCCTTGGGTTGGATCCTCAGGGGAAAGGGAGAGGGAGAGAGAATACATGTGGGTCAGGAATTACCATTAAAATGTAGATTGGATTACTCAGGTAAAGCGAAGCCAATAGGTCAGAAGGACGTGACTGCAACTAAACATTCTTTATAAGCAGTCATGGTGGCACAGTCCTGTAATCCAGCACTTGGGAGAGTGAGGCAGCAGGATCTCAAATTGGAGGCCTCCCTGGGCTACATAATAGTGAAAGACTTAAAAATCAATGAATTAAAAATCAATGGCTATTATTTTAAAGTTTAAAGCACAAGCCTGAACTAAGGCCAGCTAGGTGGAGACATGTCCAGCCACCTGAGGGGAAAAACTAGCCTTACTGCATTCTTTTCCCACCCACTAGTTATACAGTTGCTAGGACATCCATGTAGTCCCTGGCAGCTGCTCCAGCAGAAGACATGCCCTCAGTGGCAGCTCAGGCTGAGACCTTACTATAGCCCCAGGTGGCGGGGCTTGCCACTGATAACAGGCGACTCCTCTACCCCCTTGAGTCTCCAGTTTCACCTCTCTTCATAATGCTCAAGCTGCTCCACTTCTCCTCTCTCCAATCTGGCCACCACATATTCGTACATTGTGGTGGCTCCGGCTGCAGGCTGGCCATGGGACTGGAAGGTCCCTGGGCGACATCCTCCATTTGTGCTGGTCTGTGGGTGACCTGGAGGTCCACAGGTTTTTGTCTATCTTCCTCCTCCTGTGCTGCGCTGCCTGAGTTTGATTTGATTAAATTTTTATGAGTCCTAGACATAAGACAGCTTTGGCCACCAAGCCAGGCATCAAGCTAGGATAAACAAAGGACCGTCATTTGCTCTTCTCCTGACTGATATAAGAACACCACCAACAACAAGGTCTCTCTTTGATCATTGCCAGTGAGTAACTGTCAGTTCTTAATGAGTTTAGACTGTTTTTGTTTTGTGGTTTTTGTTTTTCTGTGCATGCTGGCTCTGTTCCTCATTGGATGTGGCACTCTGGAGGGCTAGCCCCATCTTTCATAGGTGGCAGTACTCAGGAGACAGGCCCTGTGCCTCGGCCAGACAGCACAGTGAAGTTGGTCCTGGTGGTGTGGGGTATGGGTGAGCCAGCCCTGTGGATATGAATGTGGCAGAGCTGACCCTGCCACTCATCTGCCAAGGGATGGCACAGGTGCAGAGGTGATGCCAGACACTCCCTTCCCCTTGCCTCCTCAAGCAGCCAGGAAAGCTGCCCACAGGGTCATGAGCTTAGGAGAGCTAACTCTACTCCTTCATTGCTCTTGCAACTCAGGAGAATGGACCCTGCATCTCGTCTGGGCAATACAGTGGAGCTGGCCCTGATGAGATAGGCACAGGTGAGCCAGCCACGAGGGTGTGAGAGCAGGATTGTTGTCCCAGCCCCTCAGAGGCTACAGGATTTGGGAGAGTTGAGCCCTGACCCTTGACTGGGCAGCACAGCAGGGGCTGGCTCTGGAGCCATAGGTGCAGGTGAGCCATCTTGAGTGCATGAGAGCAGGAAAGCTGACCCTGCCTCTTGCCAATGGTGACGCTGGTTGGCCTAACTGAGGCAGTGCTGGAGAGCTCACCCTCATGGTGTGGATAAGGGAGAACCAGTGGGCTGAGTAGCTCAGCTATCCCCTAGGCCCAGATCTAGGGCTCTGAATTGGCCCACCCCAAAATCTATATCATCTGCAAACAGTTGGGATGCGTGAAAGGGCCAGGCCTGCTGTTCAAAAGCTGCAGGATCTCCATGACACAGGGCAGCAATAGGATAACCAGGAAGAATGTTCATGAGGATTCAGTATTGATAATGTCACAGAAGCCAAAGGTCCTGAACCAGACCAATAACCTGTTGCCTGTTGCAATGAACATTTGCAAGTAAAGATGTGTGGACAGAGGGACATACTGTGGGACACACTGACATACTACAGCTTCCGCCATGAGATGTTTTCTATGCTTTGGGTTTTTTTTTGTTGTTTGTTTGTCTGTTTTATTTGGGGGGAGTAGTTGCAAGGGTAAAGGGTGAATATGAGGGGACAAGGAGATGAGCAGGACTGGGATGCATGATGTAAAGCTCACAAAGAATCAATATAAAAGTTTTTTTTATGTTAATCAGCAGCAGAAGAAGAACTGACAGTGAAAAGCAAGCCTCCTGCATCCTGCATCGTGTTGAAGGTCTGTCCTACCTCCCTTTCTCTGGCCCATTCTTTATGTAAGAGGCTTAGTGGTCCACTGGTGGTCTGTCCTGTTATAATAATGATTACAGCCACACAGCATATGTGGTATAAAGGAGGTTTATTTGAGGGGAGGGGAAGAGGAGAGGAGTTAGAGCCTGTGTGAGCCTTGAAGACGGAGAGAGAAAGAGACTGAGATAGACCAAGAGACAGGGATTGAGCTGGGTGACAGGCAGATACTTATATCCTGTGTACCTAGCAAACCTGGTGCAGGTGATGTTGTAGGGCGTTGTCAGGCCCCTGAAGGCCCCTGAGGGCAGGCCAGCTGACTCGCCTGCACACCAACATGTCCTGTGCACACATTTTCCACCACTCTGCTTCTACCAGTCTTGTATAACTTGATAGGCTATTTTAAGCAGCCCATTAGGATAGGCTACTTTAAAGAAGGATTACTTTAAGCAGCCCCCTCCTAATGGACAGGCATCTGGCTGTTTGCAATCATGACTTCTAGATGCTGTGCTGCACTGGATAACCTTTGAGCAGCTTCCTCAGGCATAGACTTGAGAATCTGTACAAGGGAATTGTCTTTGTCTGGTAAGCCACAGGGTCCGTTCTTACTTGCAGAGAACAGATCTGCAAGCTAGCTAGTGTCACATGACCTTTTAAGGGGAGAGAGAATCATTCTTTCACCCCAGATACAGAGTGTACAAATGGGTCAAAGAAAGGTGAACCAAGGAGTTTATTGGAGTTACATGGTGGGGCCTGGGTGACTGGATGGCAGCTGCATCCCTAGGAAGTGCCCTGAGGCACAGCTGCAGTGTCCAGCCCCCAGTCAGGACTCCTTACAGGCCCTAGCGGGTAAGGGTTTTCTGTGCTTGGTTGCAGCTGCTCAGATTCAGAATAGCCGTGGTCAAATCCAACCAGGAGGAAACAGGCAGGATGACAAATTCTTCAGTCTGGCTGGGGAGCAGGGGTCAAACTGCGGTCTTAGATTTCCCATCTTAGACCCTCTTATGACCCAGAGACACGGAAGTGCCTGGAGGTCAGGAAGCTGAGTCAGAGCATGACCCCAGACCCTTACCCGTCTTCATCTAAAACTAAGGCAAGGTCTCTAGCTGAAGTCTCAACATCCCCCCCCCACCTCTACCTCTCAGTGGCTTTTCCTCCATCCAGCTCTGAGTCTTATCTGTGTAAAGTGGGACTATCAGTCCCAACCTTGTGTCTTGTTTCTCCCGCCGGTGACAGGAAGGGGTAAGGAGATGATGGGGGCGGGGGGTGTAAATGTCCAGGAAGCGCCTCTATCTACCAGGAGCAGGAGTAACATTTGGATGCTTTTGGAATCTCCTGCCAGTCTACTAGCATGCCGGGGTTATGCACTAAATATTCAATTATTTAGCCTGAAGAATCAGAGTGTGAGGAGGCTATCAGTGGCTCCAGCATTCTTCTTGGGGTGGCTAGGCAGCACAGTTGGAGTCTACAGAAAGAGTTGGGGAGCATGGTCACTAGGAACTCCTTGGTTCTGTCCCAGCTGGCTGAGGTCAGGGAGATACGTGGGACGAATTGTTTTCTGGAGAGGCCAATTTTGTCCTTTTTGTTAATTAATTTGCACTAAACATTTACTTATTTAGGGTGGGAAGGCTTGTGAGCGACACAGTCCTCAGAGTGTATAAGTCACAGGACAACCTTCTGGAATCCACTCAGGTGGTCAGTGCTGGCCGCAGGCACCCTTAACTACCGAGCCGTCTCACAGGCCCCCAATTTTGTTCTTAACTTCTAGCTTTGGTGTTTACTTAGATATTTTCAGGACCTTGTGGGAGTTGAGCCTAGCATCCCCAGGAGCTGATTGCAGCCATAGCGCCACCGTTGTGGAACTGTGTTCTACCTTACCCTCTCCCATTGCACAGATGAGGAAACAGAGGAAGGGATCACAGTCAAGACTAGGTGCCACAAGTCGCCACCTCCTTTCTGTTGTTGCCCACACCCAGCATATGTCTTGTCTCTGGGTGTCTGCATGCCTGTGTCTCTTAGTCCTCACTCCTCTTGCCTCCTCTCCATCGCGGACTACTCCCGGGATGTCTGTCCCTCCCTTTGTTCCCTGATCAGATGTTCTCTTAGTCAATAGACCTCCGGAGCTGGGTGCAGCCGCCAACCTGCGTCTGCCGCGCCCCCTCGCTCGGCCCCCTCCGAGCTTCCGGAAAACGGGCGGGTCCCCGGCAATGCTGTCAGCGCCCCTGCCCTCGGCCTGCGCCCCCTCCCCGCTGACCTCACGGGCGCCGCCGTCGGGAGCGCATATAAGCCGCGGCCCCTCGGAAGAGCGCGCAGTCCACGCGCGATCCTGAGGGCTGCAGACTCTACTCCTCCAGTTCGCACTCTGCAGCTCAGTAGCTCGGACTGCCCGGCGGAGTCCCCACTTCGCAGGTAACGCCACTGACCCTGGGACCCCGAACAGGTGTTCCCTCCACCCGCCCCGCCGCCTTCCCGGGATGCACTGGCCAGGGCATCAGGAGCGCTGGATGGAAGAGGTCGGCTAGCAGGTCCACGCTGGGACAGTCGGACCAACTCGGGGTTCGAATTTGTACACTAACCTTAGAAACAGAACCTTCACTTAGGAATCAGGGTGTGGGCGTCCAAGGAGGGTCTTAGTTTAGCCTAGGCACAGGAGCAAAGGGTTGCATGTGGAGTTCATGCACGCGAGCCAGAATCTCAGCTCTGGAGTAAGGAGGTTGGCTGTAGATGGAGCTTTGGGGCGGGGATGACTTTAGCTTCTCTGGCCGGCACTGCAACCTTAAAGGGGAACACGACCGTGGGGCTGTCAGTCCCAAACGCAGCGCTGACTCTTCCAACTTCGGGAGGCAGTAAGGGATGGCGGGGACAGCGGGCTTCCCACCACCCCCTGGCTTAGATAGGGCACCGTGGCACCCTAGTGGACCAGGACAGGTAGCAGAGGCTCAGATGCACCAGGCGTAGATGGTAGGTGACCCGTGTTCTGGAGTGGAGGTAGGAGGGTGGGGCCGACTACCCCAGAGCAGCGAGCGCTGTGCATTCACCCTTATTCCCACTGCCCTTGACCCTAGACACCACCATGCCGAGCCCTTGGCTGCTGCTGGCTCTGGCTCTGATCTTCACCCTCACCGGTATCCCTGAATCCTGTGCCTTGCCAGAGGCAGCCCAGGAGGAAGGTGCGGCGACTCCAGACCTTCCTGGCCTGGGAAATGTCCACATCCGGCCAGAACGTCGATTCTTGCCGAAAGACCTTCAGCGGGTACGAGGGGACCTGGGTGCAGCCTTAGGTAAGTATAGGGGGAGAGAAGTGTTGTGTGGGTTGGGGGGGAGCTAGGGGAGCCACCTGTCCTGTCTCTTCCAGACTTAAGAAGCTCATAGCCTCATAGCCACTTCCTTAACAGGGTAGAGAGGTGACCACCCCTTGGGACCACAATAATTCTCAGTGCTAGAAAGAATCAGAAGTCAGACTTCAAGTAGTCACAATTTCATGAGGCCCCGATCTGTGACAGTTTAATTACCATTTACTAAACTCTTGTATCTAAGACCCTGTCTATAAGGACATATTGCCATTTTTTTACTGACAGCTGGGGCTCAGAGAAGTCAAGTGGCTTATGGTCACCCAGCAAGGAAGTAGAGAATTGGGGCTGGAAGAGTGAGGTGCTTGACCATCAGTGTAGGAGGGTGTCTATAAGGCCTGAGGAACAGACAGTGGGAAGGAGGAGCTGCCTGAAGTGCTAGGACGGAGAGCAAGTCTGAAGTGTGTCATGGCCTGCAGGCAAGTGTCCCCGATGAAGGGGCCAGGTTCTCCCACACTGGCTTTTCCTTCTCAGACTCCTGGATCACGAAGCGCCAGCACCCAGGCAAAAGGGAGGAGGAAGAGGAAGGACTTGAAGCTGAAGAGAGGGGGGACTTGAGAGAAGGGGGTGCCTGGAGGATCCACAAACGACAGCACCCTGGCAGACGTGCCAACCAGGATAAGTACTCACGGGTAGACGAGGAGGATGGTGACTGGCTGCCACCATCCTGGTTACCAGATTTCTTTCTGGATTCCTGGTTCTTAAATGTCCCCCAAGTTAAGCGGCAGCACCCCGGCCGGCGATCGCTTCCTTGGATGGAGTCTGATGTCACCAAGAGGCAGCATCCAGGCCGAAGGTTCATAGATCCCAAGCCACAAAGAAGCTGGGAAGAACAAGAAGAGGGAGAGGGTGTTCCCGTGCCTGAGAAACGCCAGCACCCTGGCAAAAGGGCATTGGGTCACCCTTGTGGGCCCCAGGGGACTTGTGGCCAAATAGGCCTGCTCCAGCTCCTAGGTGACCTGAGCAGGGGCCAGGAGACCCTGGAGAAGCAAAGCCCACAGCTGGAAGCCTGGGACAGGGAACCTCTATTGGAGGAGTAAGCCTAGCAGTGGGCTTCAAGTCTAGGATGACATAAGCCCTGTGTGCCCCATCCCATTCCCTTCATCATCTTTTCCATCTTAGACGCTAAACCTGAGCCCTCTGTACATAGTGTCCACCCAGTCCCTTCCTTGCCCACTTCAGGGACTCCAGGAAGCCAGTCAAGAAGTTAAAGACGCTGGGTTGGGGGTATCTCAGAGCGCTTGTTCCCAATTGTTCCCACAGTCCTGCACCCCGTCAGTGCTGGCCCAAGATTGTTCTTCTACATCTCCTAAAGAACTTCCTCGGAAAAGAGTGGGGTTGAAAAGTTTTGGTGTTAAAATCTAACTTCTGTCCTCTGCCCCTTGTGGCAAGACCAACCTGGTATAACTTGAGCACATCCCCTAAGGCTGAGGGCCCTAAGCTTGGGAGATATTCAGATATGCCCTAGGGGAGGGGGGTCACATCTTGTATATAACCCTGCTCTTGTTCATCTCGATGACAATAAAATATATCCAGGTCATTTGTTCCTCTGCTCTTCTGTCTAGATTGAGGTTTTTCTTTGGGGGCTTTTGGGTTGGCTCCCAGCCACAAGCTCTTCCCGGAGGACATTAAAAGGGTTCTCTCTTATCTGAGGAAATCAGGACCCTTTTGCATGTCGACAGTCTCAGAACACAATGTTACTGTGGCTAAGGGTCTGGCTCTGGAATTTTTGATCGGCTGGGTGTGGTGCGTGGAATTAGTGACTAGCGAAGACTGTTGGATGTTGTGGAGCCTTGAGTCTACCAGATTTGGGGGTGGAGGGAGGGGATGCAGTGTGTGTGAGGGGGGCGGGGGTGTTGGTTCTGTGGCAGAAACATGAACCGGGCAAAGGATACAGTCAAGAGAATAAAACTAGGGAGCTTCCGAAGTCAGTCCTGAGCGGCAGGCTAAGAGGGAGCAGTCACCTGATCACTGTCCCGAACAGGGGTGCCGCGAAGTGATGCCGCACAGTCCTCCTAGGTGATATTACTATCTAAGTGAAGGAACTGGCCCCTTTGCAACTTTTAACTGAGTCCAACTTCTCCTTCAGCCTGAGACTGCACAGCTCTTGCTGGTGTTAGATTAGCGTGCCTCTATAGTGTGCAACTACATTTCCCAGCCTCCTCAGCGGGTATAACAGAGTCACGTGTCCACTTCTGGCCAATGGGATGTTATGATGTTTCTCAATTGGTCCCTGTGGCTCTATCAGGACATCCCGAGCTCCCCCCCCCACCCCGCTTTTTTTTTTTTCCTACCACGGTGGTTGAGGCTGCACATGGAGTTGCCAGAGGACATGGTAGATGGTTTTGAGGCGCTGGTTTTACCTGATGGAAGTTAGAGATGAGTCACCACCCCAGACTTGGGTGTGCAACAAACAAACTTATGTTAAGTCACTGAGAGTCGCTCAAGAGTGTTAGCAAACTTAACCAATTGGGACAAGCACAGCATACCTTTTCCCACCACACACAAAACAACAACAACAACAACAAAACCTTTCCAACTTTTTCACCCCCACCAAAGCCTCTTAGATTAGGGCCTGGCCTGAAGAAGGTGTTTGATAAATACTCCTTTCATGGAAGTTATAAGCTTCAGGCCACTTCTATTTTCATAGAAAGATAGACAAAAGCACAGAAAAGGACAGCTTGGCATGAGGAACACTTGTTGTGGGAAATGAAAAATTGAGAGAAACTGAATAAACAAAGAGGCCTTCCTACAGGAGAAAATGGCTAAGCCCAAGTTTCAATAGAGGGAAAAAAAAAAAAAAAGCACCCCAGGCAAAAGGATAGAGCATCAGCAAAGACCCATAGAGGAGACCATATGTTCTGGGGGAGTATGTGAGATCTCCCATCTCCCAGTCTCTTCCATCCCTGAAGGAAGAAATCCATGTCTTCTGCTACTGAACCCTCTTCAGGTTCAGGCTAGTTCCCACACAGACGCCTTGATTCCTTGGACCTACGAGAGGACATGGTGGGTTTGCTGACTAGTTTTATGTCAACTTGACACAAGCTAAAGTCATCTGAGAGAAGGGAGCCTCAACTGAAAGAAAAAAAAAATTCCTCCAAAAGTCAGGCTGTAGGCAGGCAAGCCTGCAGCACATTTTCTTAATTAGTGATTGGTGAGGGAAGGTCCAGCCCATTGAAGGTGGGACCACCCCTGAGCATTGGTGGTCCTGGGTTCTGCAAGAAAGTGGGCTGAGCATGCCATGAGGAGCAAGGCCATTAGCAGCACTTCCCGTGGCCTCTCCAATCAGCTCCTGCCTCCAGGTTCCTGCCCTGTTTGAGTTCCTGCCTTGGCTCCCGCTGTGGACTATGACTCAGGATATGTAAGACAAATTAACCCTTTTTTTTCCAAAGTTACTTTGGAGTAAGGTGTTTCCTTACATCAATAGTAACACTAATTAAAACAGGTCATGGGGTAGAGATGTGACAGACCTGACCATGTTATTTTTGGGAGGATAGTGTAAGGACTTTGGACTAGGAAAGTCATTGAATGTTGAGAGCCCAGTGAGCTGTTCTTTAGGGGCCTAGAAGAGTGTTGAGAGCAATGCAGATGGTGGAGACCTGGCTGGTGATATTTCAGAAAAAAGTCAAGAGTCTAGTGGATCATTTCTGTGAATAATACCTGGTGTCTAGTCAGCTGGGGCTGAAGAATCAGCCATATTAATAAGAGACTAGATCCACAAAAGTGAAACTTTTGCTTTGCTGTGAGCTGGAGCTGAGAAACTGGCAGTGATTAAGAAGAGACCAGCACCATTGAGATGAAATCATGTGGGAAGTGTTTCCAGAGAGTCAGCATACATGAGCTGTGTTCTAGAGACAGCCTAGGCTGTACCTCGTGCTGGCAGCCAAACTTGGTAATGTATACATTCTCAGGAGGTACTGATTTTGAAGCCTGAGGGGGTCATGGAGAGCCTTGGCACTGTGAAAGGCCAGGAGAGGCCATTGATGAAGGTGCAGCCTCAGAAGTAGTTGAAGCCCCAGGATTGAAGGGGTCCTGCAGAAAAGTCTGGCTTGGTACGGTGAAGAGAGTCCAAGAGATGCTATTGGTGAAGGTGCAGCCAGTTGCAGCAGAAGACCCAAGGAGCATTTTAGTGATGCCAGCCCCACAGATGACCACCACGAACAACAGCAGCAGTGGAGTATAGCCTGCCTAAACTTAAATAACAAGCCGCATGTGCTGCAGACAGCAGAGCCAGAAAAGTGACACAAGTCCCTTGGAGGAGCCCAGAAGATCATGAGTTCATCCCAATATGGACAGTGAGTTACTTACGCTGCTGCCTTTATTTTGCTTTGTTCAGATCATGACCGTGCGCTGGTTCTTCCCTCTTAAAGTAAGAAAGTATCTAATTTATTATTTTATTTTGCAGGAGCCCGCAGTTGAGAAACTTTAAACAAAGACTCTGGGTATAAAAACAGAGCTATTGTGATTTGGGGTGTGTCTGCAGCAGCCTTCTAGGATTACATGCCCCAGCTTGTATCCAGAGTTAGCTGCTGATGACATTTTTTCTGGTCCATTTCACAGCTACAGTATGTGTGATTGAGGGATTGAGTCTGGTACTGGGCATTGAACTCAGAACCCTTCACATACTAAGTAAGCATTCTACCACTGAGCTACACACCAGCATGGCACAGTACTTTAAAAGTCTACTCAGGTTATGTAGCACGTAGCAGTACTTCCTTTTTTATAGCTAAATAGTACTGTCTTGTAGTGATGGGCATCCCATCATAAAATGTATCTATTTCAGGGCTGAGGATGCAGCTCAGTGGTAGAACACTTGTCTGACTTGCATGAAGCCCCGTTTCCAGCTCTCTGCAGCAATCAAACAGAAGTGTCAGTGTGAAGTGGTACATTACTGTCCTCTCAGGTTCTAGGAGGGTGAAGTAGGAAGCTCTCTGAAGGCAGGAATATGACGCCAGCCTGAGCAGCAGTGAGGTCCTGTAAAAAGACAAAAACAAAACAAGCCACCAGACCTAATGCTTGAAATCTGTGCCCCCTCCATCATTTTTTGAACCTATTTCAGGTATTCATTGCCTGTCTGTTTGTTGTTTTTTAAAGACAGTCACACTAAGTTGCCCAGGAGGAACCATGTATGTTTTTCCTGCATGTATATCTGTGTACCATGTGCTTGCCTGCTTCCCACAGAAGTCAGAAGAGCACATCAGGTCCCCTAGAACTTGTGGGTGCTGGGAACCAAACCTAGGTCCTCTGTGAGAGCAGCAAGTGGTCTTCACCATCTAGCTTCTTCTCTAGCCTTAGTAATTTAAAAAATGGCTTTACCAAATGGTACAGTCACTGAGAGTCAGTCAGTCATGCAATGTGAATACAGTAATGGCTTCTTGATCTCTCCACTCCCACAGGGCCCCTGAAGCATGGCTCCATCAGCCTGCCTGCCAGCACCACCCCCTTTCCCTTGCTGGTTTTTGGAGAAAAAAATTACAAGCACCCAATACCAAGAGCAGTATTCAAATCACTCAACGACATTCTCGATCAGCACACATGCCCTGATCAAGCAGACTGTTCAGATTCTGACTCCTTACACCTGTAAGGCCCAGTGGTGGAAGAGCCCAGTGCTGTCAGGCCGGGTTCCACTTCCTGCTTGCAGGTTATCATGTTTCACTATGATGTCCTAACCAGCTTCCTGCTCCTCCTTAGCCATCGCCTCAGTCATCACTTTGTCAGAATGTGACACTAGGGCACTCAGGCCCTCTCCTTCCTCACAGTTGTCACAGTCTATAATTACATCTGCCTGAGACTGGGTGTCCCCAGCACTAGCTCTGAAACAAGGACTTAAATACAGTTTACATATGTGGACATCAATGCCAGGAAGCAGTGGTCTGGAATGGGATATGGAGAGAGGAAGAGAAAGGAGGGGAGGAGAGGGGAGGGGAGGGGAGGGAAGGGAGGGAAAAATTCAGGCTGTATTGGTGAACAGGTTGGCAATGGGATTCCATCTTGTTGAGGACCCACGGGAGACATGGACCACACCTCGGAGTTGTCGAAATTGATAGGCTGAGGAAGTTGGAAATATGCTTCCCAGTTTCATGCAGTCAGAGCTGAGGGTTCCTCTCTGGTGATGCCCTTCTGGCCATAGGCAGCTGGCCCTGTGAAGCTGCTTTGAGAAGGCCTGTGGGTAGCCAGGCTTAGTGAGTGTGCATGATCACACACACACACACACACGCATATTCACACACACAAATAACCAAGTAACCCTTTGTTGAGCACTGGCTTTCTCCTCTGCTCCGTGGGAGTTACAGTGGTCTGGGCTCTGTGCAAGGGCTCTTTCCAGCTTCCATTTATGCCCTCATGTAGTAGTTTAGATTTGAGTGTTTAAAAATTTAGGGGTGTGTGTGTGTGTGTGTGTGTGTGTGTGTGTGTGTGTGTGTGTGTAAAGAAAGGGCTATGCACACCACTGCATGCTTGTAGAAGTCAGAGGACAATTTTCAGGAGTGGGTTCTCTCCTTCCATCATGCAGGGTCCATGGATCAAACTCAGGTTGTCAGTCTCGGCAGCAAGTGCCTTTACCTGCTGAGCCACCTCATAAGCTCCTTAGATCCTTGAATGTCTCAAATGTTAAAGGCATGGTCCCCACGGTGGTGCTAAAGAGATGGTAGAACCATTAAGAAACTGTGCCCAGTAGTAGGTCCTTAGGTCATTGAGGGCCTCTCCCAAGAAGATTCTAGGTCTCGGGAGCCCTCTTCTCTCTCTCTCTCTCTCTCTCTCTCTCTCTCTCTCTCTCTTTCTCTCTCTCCACCCTCTCATTACTTTTTGGGCTTTGTGGTGTTCTATGCCACAGGGGTGCCTCATCACAAGAGGAAAACAGCCAGGGCCAAGGAATCCTGAATCAGAACCTCAAAGACTAAGCTGAACAAACTTTTTCTCTTATAAATTGGTTACCTCAGGCATTTTCTTACCATGATCCAGTGCTGACCCCTCCTTTAAAAATGACAAATGTCTGAGTCATATCACCTAAGACAGACATTTGTCATTTTGAAAAAGCTGGCTCTCAAATCCAATGACCTAAGTTTCATCTCCAGGACCCACATGGTGGAAGGAGAAAATCAACTTCCAAAAGTTGCCCTTTGGTCATCATGTGCACCTTGGCATGAGTATGAATGAGCACATACATGTTACAGGGCGTTTGGTCCCATTATGAACCCTGAGATCTTGAACGGTAAACTTTTCTTTGGTGTGGTTCGGTCCTAACACACACCTTTAATCCTAGAGCTTTCTGTTCACCGGATTTAACAAAGTTAACTCTAGGTCAAGAGGTGGAGCAAGTGACCAGCTGACGGATAAACAGAAACAGGGACTTTGAGAGAAGAGTATTTATGACAGCATGGAGAAAAGGAAGGAGCACTTTAGCTCTCAAGCTCTTGGGCTCTTTAGCTTTTGGCTTTTTTCTCTTGGGCTGTCAGCTGAGCTAGTAAACTTTTGGCCTTGGGCTTTTTAGTGGTTTCCTTCTGGGACATGTGCTGAGTAGAAGGTCAGCTTGGTGTTTTCTCTGCCTCTCTGAGCTCACAGGTTTTTACCTCAGCATCTGGCTCATGAGTCTTTGTTTGTAAAATCAAACGATTTGTGATATTTTAATTTCTTTATAACAACACACACACACAGCAGTTAAACATAAGGTTTTTTTTTAATCATAAAGGCACAGTACAGTTCTATAATACTATGTGCAGCAAGCCCTTTAATAAAATGTTTATTTTGGGGGCTGGAGAGATGGCTCAGAGGTTAAGAGCACAAACTACTCTTCTTGAGGACCCAGGTTCAATTCCTAGTACCTACATGTAATCTCACAATTGTCTAGCACCTCAGTTCTAAGGATCTGATATCCTCTTCTGGTCTCTGCAAGCATCAGACAATACACATCATGTACAGACCTTGTAGGCAAAAACTCACACACATAAAATAAAAGAAAATGTTTGTTTTTGTATTGCTGACATCTTTGCTTTAAGCTTCTTTGAGAAGCCATGAGGAGGCAGCCTCTCCCATCCAGTGAAGCCTCCATTTCCTCTGATAGGTTCTATAATTAATTCTTTCTGCAAACCTTGTTTCGATGAATTATTTGCAATCATGGCACTGATTTGCTGAAAGACTCAGTTCCTGCTCCAGGCCTCTTGGGTGGCCTGAGAACATGAAGGGCTTCTTACCTGAAGGATGTCAGCAATTAGTGTCCATTTCGATCGCCAGGCACGAGCTGACTGCCCGAAAGAACATCAATTAGTTCACTGGCTAAATCGTGCTCAGAAGCACGGGTTACCAAGGGGACTGTGGTCAGTGCCAGGATTTAAGTGGCGCTTGTCTTCGGGGATCGTCTTTCCTGAATTGCGACCACGTTCTGGGCCTGGTGATTATATCGGCAGACTGATTAGACCTCGTCCCACATGGAGAGTGACTTCCTAATCGCCAGATGCTGGGAGAAGAGCGTCCAGACTCATGCAGGTACCCATGTGACGCGCTGGAGGCTGGCATGGGTTCCTCACTGCGGCTTTGAGCCTATGGCCCAAGGGTAGGGGGGCATAGGACACACTCGTGCCTCAGCTGGGCACGCTTGGGAGGAGCTCAAGGGGCTGAGGAGGCCCCAGGGGACATGGAACCCTGGAGCCATTCCTGGAAGGTTGCAGATGCTGTCAGCGGGTGCTGGCCTGGGAAGAAAAGTGTATGCAGAGCCAGGCGTTCAGCCGAAAACAGCCGTGTGCCAATGTTAGCAGACGGTGGGTCAGCGGCTAGCTGCAGGTTCTGCTGTTGTCTCCAGATTACATAACCTACGGATGGAAGTGTGGCTCAGTGGCAGAGCACTTGCATAACAAGAGTGAGGTTCTGGGTCCCATCCTTAGAATTACTAAATAAAAGGGAAAAAGAAAAATTTGAAAAATTGTATCATGGCTGGAAAGCTGGCTCAGCGCTTATCAATGCTGCTCTTGCAGAGTAGGGTTCTCAGCTCCCACGTCAAGCTTCTTACAACTGCCTGTAACTCAAGGTTCAGCAGGGATCTGATACCATTTTCTGACCTCTGAGGGCATTGCACTCATCTGCGCGCGTGCGCACACACACACACACACACACACACACACACACACACACACATAATTAAAACAAAAAAAAAATCTTTAAAGAATGATTATATCACCTAGCAATGACATTGTAGACATTATAATGTTCTCACGATGACAAATCTTCCAGCGAGGCATTCCTGGAGACATGGTCTCCAGACCAATCATGAAGGACTGTAGTTACCTCCGTCAGTGCTTACTGAACTCTAGGCACTCCACTGGAAACTGAGGCACACAGTTACAGAGCTCTGGATCTCTTGCGTTATATGAACACAGCAATTCCAGAGTCTGCCCCAGGGCACTTGGAGCTCCTGGATGTCTTTACTTTCCTTGTTGCGGGGGGGGGGGGGGGGGGGGCAGGTTCCTTCATGTTCACCCAAAGCAGCAATAGAAGGCTGACAATGCTCAAAGATAGTCCCAGCTTGTACAAAGTCAGGTACACTAACAGTCTGCACAAATATAGACCAGTGCCACTCAGTAAACTGTTTTCTTTTGAGAAATACAAGTATTTTCGTAAACAGATGTAATTTATGTTAATAGGTCAGGGTTTATTTTCTTCGGGCCTTCAATAATTTTGAAGGGAGTAACAGTCTGGAGGCCGGAAAGCCTGAGGGCTGTGACATTATCTGTCTTAAGAGCTTGTGTATTGTATCACCTGGGTTAGTCACTGTTCTAAGTATATTACAGTTTGTCACCTGCCCTGTAATGACATTTCAGTCCACGATGGACTGAATAGGTGACAGTGGCCAGGGTGGCCTCAAGCAACCCACGTGTGCTTTGTCCCAACCAAATCACTTTCTCTTATGCTTAATTTAGAATTAAGAGCCCATCGGAGCCCAAGCACAAAATTATATAGCTAGTTACCAGTAAGAAGCCTCATCAAACAACTGAGATGGAAATGAAATTTTAAAAAACGATTAAGGGGAGAGCCAGCAAGATGGCCCAGTTAGCGAAGGCACTTGCCACCAGACCTGACCTCTGAATTCAGTCCCTTAAATCTACACAGTAGAAATAGAGAAAACCAGCTCTCCCAAACTGTCCTCTGACCCTCCACACATGTGCTGTGGCAAATGCCTCCCCCAGATAAATAGATAAATGCAATTTAAAAAAATTTAATGGTTAAAAGATTGAGGATGTGCCTCACTGGAAAAGTGTTTTGCCCAACATGCATGAAGTTCCCAATTCCAGCACAAGATGAAAAGATTACAGATTTTGTAAGAGGGTATGATGTCTGTTCTCAGTTGTCAACTTGACTATATCTGGAATGAGCTACAATCCAGGAAATGAAGGGCACACCTGTGACCCTGGTCTTGAGGCTGGAGGACACAGGGTTTTGATCCATATCTTGAGGTGGGATGACATACCTTTAATCCAGATCTTGAGGCATACCTTTAATCTGGGTCATACCTTCTTCAGGAGGCCTGTGTAAGGACAGTGGAAGAGGGAAGAGTTCATTCATTCTTCACCTGCTTACCCTCACTTTGCTAGCATATCCATCCCTTTACTGGCATCAGAGCCTACTTCTTCAGGATTCCCAGCTTCTATAGAAGACCAGCTGAGACACCCAGCCTTGTAGGTCTTGAGAAAATACTAGATTCTTGGACTTTCCATTTACAGCTAGCCATTGTTGGATTAGTTGGACTGCCTCTAAGTCATTCCAATAAATCCTGTTTTTAAATCTATAGAGAGATTCATTCCGTAAGCACCGTTACCCTGGAGAGCCCTGACTAATAATAGAGGGGCTGGAGAATTGGCTCAGCAGTTGAAAGCACTGGCTGTTCTTCTACAGGTTCTAGGTTCAGTTCTCAGCACACACACGGTGACTTCACCCTGTCAGCAACTCCAGTCCCAGGGGGATCTATAACCTCTTGTGGCCCCTGTGGCACTGCATATACATGTGGTATACATGTGGTACACATGAGGAAAAATACCAAATATGTACTATGAAGTGAAAGATTTAAATAGGATATCTTTTATTTATCTTTGACAGTTTCATAATGTGTATAATGTACCTGCTCATATCCACCTTCAACAGCCCTCTTTAGCTCTCCCCAGAAACCCCCCAACACATCTCCCTAATATTTTTATGTCCTCTTCTTTTATTTGTAATTCCCTGAATATAATTAGTGCAGCCTGCTAGGATGCTGACTGATCTGTTGGCCTGATACTTTGTGGGAGACCACAGCGGATGTGTGTTCATGAGGACAGCCATGTCATTTCCAGAAGGCAGTGTTTCACAGCTCTCCTCCCCAGCCTCCAGCTCCTAACATTCTTCCTTCTCCTCTTCTAAGGTGTTCCCTGAGCCTTGGCAGGGGTAGAGGGAGTTGACCTAGATGTCATCCACTTACTGATGAACGTTCAATAGCCGCTTATTCTCATCACTCTGACCAGGTTTGGTTTTGGGTAAGATCATGGATGAGTTTTTGTCCTCAATGGCCTGCATAACACTTTCTGGCACTAGGAAGTTAGATTACTTCCTTTCAGCTCAATGTCTCTATGTCACGACCAGAGTGGGTCATGTCTTCAGCAAGTATCAAGTCTTTCTTGATGCTGTGCCAAACTTCTTTTGGCTCTGGCTGGTTTAAACTATTCAGAATTCACTGTGTCTTGCACAATGTCTGCATGTATACATACAGTGGGCTACAACAGGGTCGGCTAATGTTTTGACATCGTGACACACATTGTTATGTTTGAGAATTGTGTGATCCGGTTACCAAAAAAGAAAAAAAAATAAATCTCATGATGTTGTTTATTTAGAAACAGGGTCTCACTATGTTGCCCTGTCTTGCCTATAACTCCCTGTGTAGACTGGGCTGGCATTGAACTCATGGGTTTCCTCCCATCTCTGTCTCCCAACCATGATCCTTATAGAATGCTTGAAGTTTTAAGTCATATTTGGCTGAGCTTTTCCTCACACCCTGGGATGGCCCATCTCTGTGCTATCAGCTCCATATTTGCAGCTGGGATCAACCAGAAGCAAGTTAACCCACACCCTGCCCCTGCCCCTGCCCCCCTTCACTGGGCCGTGCCAATAGGGCAGCAACTCCTTGTCTTGGTCCCTCCACTTGCAAATTGGGGGCGATAGAACCTGTGGAAAATTAATTGACCCAGGTACTTAGATGTCAGTTGGCTACCAGGTGTATAATGTTACTGGAAATGTCTGTTCAATTTGGTCAGTTTGTATTTAAATTTTGCTGGGTGAGAATCTGGAGCTTTCAACAGATTGTCAAAAAAGTACAGAACCAGGTCAAGAGTAATGACTTGGGGTCACAGAAGCTGCTGGAGGCTCAGGGCTGGGAGGGTGCTACAATCAACGTTCACCCATCTATGGGGCACGGGTGAGGCAATGCTGTTCAGAAGGTTGGCCTGACAGTATCCTGACCTTGCCCAGCTCATTTCTAGCTTCTTCACTGCTCCATCCAGGCCCAGGTCCTTTTGATCTCCTGAGCTGTCCATAGGACTCAATTGCTGTTAACCTTGAGAGCAGAGGCAGGAGAAGCGGGTGACTCTGGGAACACTGCAGCTATGAAGGAGAAACAGCAGCTCAGGAACAGGTTCCCCCAGGAGCTACCACTGTGCCACCCCGGGCTCCCCAGGCCAGGCCCAGTTCTTTGCCAAAGGCACCGGCAGTACCAGCCTTTATTTTCAGTGGGTCCCTTATCCTCTGGCCCTTCTTATGGCATGATGTAGACAGTGGTCTTGACAATGAGGGGCAGCTGGGGTTATACGCTGCTCTAAAACCTTGCACACTTAACAGAATGGCTGCACTTCTGGTCTGGGCTTGGTTTGTCTTTCATACAGCTTAGAAGAGACTTGGGGAAGTTGGGGGGGGGGTGAGTGGGCAGGGGATGAACGTGATTTTCCTTGGGAAGAGATTCATCCTGAATGTCAGGGCTGACCCTCTACTATCTCTCAGCACCTCAGGCAGGCCAAGTTTGGGTTTCTGTGACCTAGACCTATCCATTGCCCAGTCTTCATTCCCCTCATCCACAGGACTCTTTATTTTTCACTTGGAAAATCCCATATTCACAATGATCATAAGTACCTCCTTCTCCAGGAAGCCCTCCCTGACCTCCTGCATGGCACCAGGGCCTCCTCAGTATGCCCTCCTGCTGGAGTTGGGGGGGTCTGGGGTCAGAAGGACCCTTAAAGTTTGATCAAGAGCTACAAGAGTGATCCAGCTTCCTCTGAACCCTCACTCAAGACAACAATTTCCAGGCCCCCTGTGGGAGAAGGAAGTAATTGAAAAAGAAGGCACCAGAGGTTGAGAAGCCTGAGCTGGTCTGGGCCTGTGAAGGCCAGCTAGAGCTCTGAGTTTGCAAGGCCCCATTAAGTCACCTGCCAGCGCAGGCTCGGCGCTTTGCTGTACTGTGAGTATGTTAGAGTCCAGCCACTCTGCCCTCTGGGGCCTTTTGTTAATGGAGTGAGGCAGGAACGAATTGCCTTCACCCCAGGTTCTTCTTCCACTTTCTGCAAGCGCTCCACCAATTTCAAAGTGTTGTTTTCTTTTATTGGCAAAGAAGACGTTCGGGCACCTGTCTCATTTATTTCTCATCAGCCTCTCTTGGTCCCAATCCTGTCAAGCAGGGACCTGCTGGGCTGAAGAATCAAACTACTGCTTATCAGCAGGTTGTAAATTTTATGGGGCTCTTGCTAAGCACACCAGACATGATCTGGAAAAATACAGCTTCTTGCTTCTCTTGCTCCCTATTCTGCTGTTGCTCCAAACCTGTAGTAAGTGTCTCGGAAAGCCAGATGTCCCCTGTACCAACTTCACCTCTGGTGGGAGGAGTACGCTTTCCCTCAGCCTCCCTCCCCCAACTAACCTGTCACACTCAGAAGTTCTTCTTGGTGTCTAATCTGTTTCTTGCTGCCACTGGCTTTAAACCAGCCCATGACAGAGGCATTTTTTCATCCCCACTTTATAACTCTGGAAACTAGAGCAGGCTAAACACGCAGAAGGCACTGAATGCATATGGGTTTAGAAACTGGGTATGGGGATGCCTGCTTGTAATTGTAGCACTTAGGGGGATGACGGAGGAAGAGCATGAACTTGGAGTTAGCCTGGGCTACACAAGGAGACCCTTCTCAGAAACAAAGCCCCAAGTTGCTCCACCACCATCACTGAACACGTTTAGTACACGGAAGAATAAATGATATTACTTAGAACCAAAATTGACAATTGGAGGTGAACATCTATTTTGAGGGTCTGGTGTCTTGATTATATTCAAATGTTGGGAGTAGGTGTACCCCCACCTCACGGAGCTTTCACTAGGGACTGCTGATAGTACAGCAGCCGCTGAAAAAGAAAAAGAAACACACCCACATTTCCCAGCTTTCCTACTACTCCTCACCCCTTAGCAAAAAACTTCCCCAGGAAGTGAACAGAGAGGGTAAAGGCAGACCGCCAAATTACTTTTGTTGTTGTTGTTATTATTATTATTATTGTTATTATTATTATTATTATTAGAGACAGGGTCTCACTATGCAGTCCTAGAATCGCTATGTACACCAGGCTAGCCTCAAACTCACAGAGATCCACCTGCTTCTGCTGTATACTGCTAGAATTAAGGGCCGGCACCACTATGCCTGGCTTGAATTTCTTAAGGTTTTTCTACTTCTGCAGACACAAGAGACCTGTGACCTGGGAGTGAACTTTTAGCAACCTTGGGAGGGCCCAGCGTTCTTCACTTCCCATCCACCCGTAGGTTTGTTCTTTCTTCCATGGGTGGTACCATTTTTCATCCTATTTGCTTATCTACATCACCCATTTAGGGCCCAAGTGGGCCCCGGCCTGGTGTGCGTATTTGAAATTCAGAGCACAAGATGGCTATGGAACTTGGTAAAGGAGGAAAAGAACATGGGCTACTTTTGGATATTGTCCGAGACAGAGGCAACCACCGTACTTGGTTTGTGGAAGGGAATTTGTTCCTGCTGCCCTTTCCAGCCTCCAGATATGGAGACCCGTTGCTTCAGAAGTCTGCTGCTCCAGCCTGTAGGAACTGTAACACTTCTCAAGGCTGTACCTGCTCAGTAACATCTGTGACCTAACGATGTCCAGTTGAGGACCTCTGTTGCTACCTTCTGAATGACTGAGGCAGGAAGCAGCTGCCAGCTCTTGGAGGTGCCAGAAGGCGGGAGCAGGGACGAAGTCTTGGTGGATATTTCATAAAAGGCTGAAGCAACTGCAGTTTAGAGGTGGGGGTGGGGAGAGCAGAAGCAGGATGTGGAACAGGGAAGCAGGCAGGAACTGGGTACAAAGAAAAACAGTAAGATGAGACTACTTAAACCAGCAGTGGTGGTGCACACCTTTAATCCCAGCACTTTGGAGATAGAGGCAGGTGGATCTCTGTGAGATCAAGGCCAGTCTGGTCTGCAGAGCAAGTTCCAGGACAGCCAGGCAACCTCCCCAAGGAGCATGGTTGTGGCTGCTCTTCTCACAACTCTCCCAAACCTCTGGACTGTTTCTAGAACAAGCCAGGCAACAGACTCAGAGGAGACCTTCTAGACCTCTGGCCACACACTTGGGTACACTCACGGGAGTGTGGCCTGCACTCCATATTGTCTCCACATTGTCTCTCATACATGCTGCCTTCTTTTGCATAGAGTGTTTCGATACTTTAATTAAATCAGTTATTTAGTTGGGGGAAGTGGGTGTGGAGGTCAAAGGACAACCGTAGGTGTCAGTCCTAGTCTTTCCACCTCTTTTGAGACAAGGTCTCTTTGCCACTGCATGAGCCAAGATAGCTGGACCAGAAGCTTGTGGGAGTCTCTTGTCTCTATTTGTTTGTTTGTTTGTTTGTTTAGGAAATCTGTATGGATATTTCGCCTGCATGTATGTCTGTGTATTGTGTGCATGCTTGGTACCCACGGAGGCCAGAGGAGGGTATTAGATTCCCTGGAATCCCTGGAACTGGAGTTAGAGATAGCTGTGAGCTACTATGTGGATGCTGAGAATTGAACCCCAGGTTCTCGGGAAGAATGTCCAATGTTATAAACCATTGATCCATGTCTCCAGCCCCATCCCCAAGACTGTAAATCCACCTCTATACACTACAACTCCCCTTGCTTCCCTAGCATGTCTCTTATAGTGACAATTCTGGAACTTTGGTTTCTTAAGGAAAAAAAAAAACAAAGACAGACATATTATAAGACTATAGCTTCATTTTAATCCTGGGTGTGAGGATATGGGGGCTGCTTCAAGCTGTCCAAAGGAGCTGATTGTGAGTTGCCTCATGCTCTAACAGAGGTGTGGTTTTGCCAGCTGCAGATAGTTTCTGCAATTGTGTGATATTTGGAATTCTGGGAACCTTTCAGAACTTATATAAATGCTAGGGCCCCGAGAGTTGGGGTTTGTTGTTGCTTGTGCAAGGGAATTGGTTGTATTTTGTTAGTAGTCATGGTCAAAGAAGAAACAAGAAGAAAAAAAATTAGATTCAGGGATCTTCATCTCTCTCCCCTTTATTCTTTCTCTCCTATCTAGTGATAGAGGGGTCAAAATGGGTGAGGGGTAGGTGAAGAGGCAAGGGGATAAATGGCAAGGAAAAGAAAAACAAAGTAGCCCAAGTAGCAAAGGCTGGCTACAGTACCTGTCCTTTTTCCTCACTGACAGAGGCATCTGGATACAGCATAATTCATCCACACATTCTCTATGCATGAATGTTCTGGTTGTTCTCAGTGCATCCTGGTGATGATGCCTGATTAGGAGACACTGGTCTCTTCTTCTCTCTTTTCCAATTCCTGCATATGAGGTAAACAGGCCTCCACCTCCACCCATGATGCATTGTGCTGACGTTGGCCATGGACTGAAACCTCCAAAACTGCATGCTGAAACAACCTTTTCTCTTTTTCAATTGTTATGTCTCAGGTATATTGAAAGCTGACTAACATAGCACTTCATGTTTGTGTGCACAAATGCACATGTCAGGGATGAAACTAGGGCCTCATGCATGCTAAGTAAGTGCTCTTCTACTGAATTACACTCCCATCCCCACATGTTTGGGAATATTGTCCACTGCTCTATTTTTTTAATAATTTACTTTATTTAATGTATATGATTGCTTCATCTGCATGTACACCTGTGTGCCAGAAGAAGAAGGTAACAGATCCTAGTATGGATGGCTGTGAGTCACCATGTGGTCGCTGGGAATTGAACTTGGGACCTCTAGAAGAGCAGACAGTGCTCCTAACCACTGAGCCATCTCTCCAACCCATCCACTGCTCTAGTATAGGTTGTTTTGGGTTTATATTCTTACCACTAACTCACAAGATTTGAGCTAATTTCTCCCACATCATTTCCAACACCAGGTAGTTTTATGCCTTATTCTTTTTGAAATTGGCCGTCTTTTATATACATTGTATCTAACTGAAAAAAAAAAAAGTCTTAAAACAGCTTTTATTCACAGATCTCCATTTGAGAATTGTGACTAGGTTGTGCGTATCTTAGAGTCTGACTCCTTTGATTCAAAGTCTCATTAACTTAAGAGCTGTGTGACCTTGGCACGTTTCTTAGCCTCTCAGTGTATTTGTTTCTTCATGATATAATTAGAGTAACAGAGTGGTGGTATATGGCAGCCATACACACCCCTTCCCCGCTGTAATTCTAAGACTAGGTTTCCACTACTTGCCACAAGCTAGTGATTGAGTGCCTGGGAATCACAATGTAGATCCCTTCGCCTGAGACTCAGGACCCTCTGTGGACTTTATTTTCTTAGAACAGACCCCTCCCCATTTAAAATATTTCCTATCTGTATGAGTTTTCTTCTGCTGCTATAACAAGTTGCCACAAACTTACTGGCTGTAAGACAAGGTAAATCTCTTCACTTACAGTTCTGGACACCTGAAGTTGCCTTGTAGGTGCTGGGAATAGAACCTGAGTCCTCTGAAAGAGCAGCCCATGCTCTTAACCACTTCTTCAGCATTTCTTCAGCACTGGCTGGTTGTTTCTGAGAGAGAGTCTCACAAACAAAGTAGCCCAGGCTAGCTAGCTTCAAACCCACTGATCTTTCTGCCTCTGTTGGGATTAACAGGAAGGTGTCACCTTGCTCTGATCTGATTTAGAATTTAACTAGTGAGGTGTCTTGTATTTTTCTCTGTCAATTTTGGTGCCCTTGGTGTAGGGCCTTCCCCAGTTTTCTGTATGGGTATTTCTCCAAGTCGATCACAGATAACCCACACTGATGTTTGCCTTCCAGAGTCATCCCTGCTCACATGCAGTGAGAGGCAAAGGCATGGTCACACAGCAAGATCCAGGCTCTGTGTCTACACTCAGGGAAGGGCACAGACACAGCAGGCATTACCCACTGACTCCCAGCCTGGGATCACTCAGGCTCAATCCCTACACTTAGTAGGTGGTTCAGTCATTTGTTTTAAAGTCTACAGACTATTTCTGGGAGGACTGGGAAGGTAGATGGTTGCCATGGAGAGGCCCTGGATAAAAACGTATGTGAGGACGATTCACTTTCACTGTGTAGCCTTGCCAGCCTTTCAGTTTGTACCTCATGAGTGTTTTACAAACCACAAAGCAAAGAACTTTTAAATGTATTTTGAACTGAACTAAACTTTCCATGTATTTTTATCTCATGTAATAAGATATCTAATCTTTTTTTCTTAGCCCAATAAGAATTAAATATCTTATCTCTTATCTTTAATCCCAAAGATCATGGGTCTGTGAGAGGCCACTGTCAGAGAGCCACTGAATTGAAGGACGTTCCTCCCCCAAGGTGTTCAAGGTCTTTATGAAAGGCCTCGTTCTTGAAGCAGTCGTTTGGTGAAGATGACCCTCTAAGATGTCTCTAGTCACCCCTCTGTGGTCCTTCTGATCAACCAATATCTTCATAGAGGAGGTAAAGTGTTGGTGTTGAGGTAGGGGGATGCCTCCCACCTTCCCTGGGGATGCCTCCCACCTTCCTTCACATTTCCCTTCAAGCAGATGTCAGGGAGTTGGAACCATAGTATTCAAGTGAGTAGAAGTTAGAATAGGTAGAATATTCTATTTTAAAATCATGTTTACTTAAAACTGTATTCATTTGGAACTGGAGAGATAGCTCAGGAGTTAAGAGCACTTGGCTATTCTTCCAGAGGGCCTAAGTGTGGTTCTCAGCACCCATATCAGGTTACTCACAACTGTCTGTAACCCCAGCCCCAATGCTACCTGCTTTCCCTGGTACCTGTGCTATGTGCAGACACCCAAATGCAGTCACACACGCCTACACATAGTTAAACAAATAAAAGTAAATGTTTAGAACATTTATTTGAGACAGGTCACACTGTGGAGCTGAATGAGCTGGTTTTGAACTTGTGGGTGAGTTGCAGTCTCCCTCTTACTAGGGGTACAGGAGAGCCACCGCTGTCCACTTTCCCTCACATTTTCTCAGTCCGTGCTTTCATGCTTCTGGGAATAGGTACCACATTCCCTCAGGACCAACCTTTTTAACCTTTATTGCTCTGCTAGAAAGGGTTGGCTCTCCTTGGGTCCAGACCAGGTTCTAATTGGTGTCTTGGGATAGCCTGCGAGCCCTCTGGGCCTCAGATTCTGAGCTCCCTGCTGAGGAGCCTCTAAAACAAGTAATAGAGTCTGGGCCTTCCTGGCCTCGGCTTACCCACAGCCCATCTTTCTCACAGGGCCAAGCACCCAGGGGACACATGAGAGTCAATACATATCAGACATCACTTCACTGTGCCAGAGCTCAGAGCAATCAGAGATGCTTTCCCCCTAGAGAAAACTGCATCCATAGCAGAGAGCAGCAAGTCTAGGGTCACCAAAATAGTGGGGCTCCCCCCTCTCAACTTCATTCTTCCTGGACAGGCCTGAATTCTCTGGCATGGGAGGGCTGTGAATATAGCTTGGATGTAGAGTACTTGCTTCCAAGAGAAAGGCCTGGGTTTGATATCCAACACCATAAATAAAATAAACTTAAAATAATAAATAAATTAAATGCATTAATGTTTAAAGGGGAAAACAAACACAAGCTCAAATAAATAAAGGAAATGAAAATATCTCATCTAGGATTTCACATCTAGAATGGGGTTAAAAGTTTTGAAAGGAAATTTTTAAGAGAAGTAACAGGTAAGTTGTAGATCTTGCAAGACTGGACCAGAGGTCCAGTGACAGCCCAAGCCTGGAACCTCTGAGGTTTGTGAAAGATAGAGAGAGGCTGCGTGATTCACTCAGTGGCTTCTGGATCTGGTAGTGACTTCGTGGTGAAGGCATATGAGAGAGTTTACAGCCTCTTGGGTCCAGCTGTCTCCCTCCTGGAACAGTCGGAGCTGTTGGTACCAGCGTCAGAGTTCTCTTAGCATTGCACCAAGGAGACTGAGGGTCTCAGCCGCTCTGTGCGCCCTCTGCTGGCACCTGGTAGTAGTTGCAGCTCTGTCACTGGGAGACACAGGACTGGTACTCTGAGGGTGGGGGAAGGCCAGTGAACTTATATAAGCCGTGCTCCAAGATGCACAGTAACACTTAACCAGAGGATGCTATTTAAAGTAAGCCGCCGCTAGGTCTAGCACATGGGTACAGGACTCAGGCAGAAGGGGGCGGCCCACAATATTGGTCATCAGAAGTGTCACCAGGTCTCAAATAGAAACAGTGGAGGAAGGCAGCAGCCAGACGACAGGAGGGCATGGAGGAGGCTTTAATTAAAGCGCTAATGCACTCGGCGATGTTTCTATCCTTTTTTTTTTTTTTTCATGACTGACATATCACTCGTCCCTACCCAGGGTTCCACTAATGACAAGCAAGGGTCATTCATAACTTTTTGAGTTCAGCAAATAACTCCTGAGGCCAGCCAGCCTTTGTGAAAGCACAAAACGACAAAATGCAGGGGAGAAATGTGCCAAGTAAGTATAGCTCACTGTGCATCAGACACAGGGCCCCTGCCTACAATGCACTTGGATCCTCAGAATACCATTTTAAATGTGAGGAAAATGTACCAGGTTCAATAACTCCCCTTAGCTTGGATGGCAGTGGGGCAGGAAGGCCCCTGCAGAAGTTTATAGTTTCCTGGCTATGGGTTTGTCTAGAAAACATACATTTGGCCTTAAGAATTCACAACACATGAAATACCACCTCTGGAAAGGGGCAGGGAGAATGAGCATTGGAAATGGGTCTAGCCGGGTGAGGAGCGGGCAGGACAGAGAAGGATGCTGGGGTAGAGAAAGGGCTTGCACAAAGACAGGGAAATGTAGAACAGTACATAAATGAGGAGCTGTGTGCCTTTCAGGTGCAATTCAGTGGAAGAGCACTGGGTGGCATTTGCAAGGCCCTGGGTCTCATCTCCAGCACTGCAACAGACCAAACCAAATGAAAACACCAAGCAAAGCAAACAAAATGTAGCCTGGCAGAAATGTGGCTGGACTAGGTTCAGAGTGGTGCCCAATGGGGGGCTCCCAGTTCAAGGGTCCTAGTTAACAGAAACCCAGGGTTTTCAGAACAAATGAAGGAGGCCTGGGTGATCTCTGTTTCTGTCCCCTCACAAGAGGGATATGGGCCCTGCCCCATTCCTCATATCAGCTGGTATCCATCCTGGAGCTGGGGGCCCACCTAGGGAGGGGGAGCGATGGTTGGTAGAGGGTTTGCCTGCACAGGATGAACAAGACTCAAGGAGAAGGAAGGGTTTTGGAAGTCCCCCTTCTAACTGAGGAGCTAGTCGATGGTTTCTGGGGAGTGAGAGTCAGTTTTCTTTAAGGGTGTGGCCACTGATAGATCTGCCCCAGTACAAGGTCCCCACCCAATAGCATACAGGCAGCACAAATTGTGGTGAATGGATTAGAAGGAGGAGGAGGAGGAGGAGGAGGAGGAGGAGAAACCTGGTGGTGGTGGCACACACCTTTAATCCCAGGCAGAGACAAGTGGATGAATCTCTGTGAGTTCAAGGCCAGCCTGATATATGGCACAAGTTTAAGGACAGGCAGGGCTATACAGAAAAACCCTGTCTTTAAAAACAAAACAAAACACAAATAAAAAGGCAGCTAACAATCAAAAAAAAAAAAAAGATATGAAGTTGTAGTGGTGTGTCTGGAAAGAATTAGAGGTGTAATTAATGATCAAAACACATTGTCTGGATGTGGGCATGGTGGCATACATCTTTAATCCCAGTATTTGGGAGACAGAAGCAGGCAGAATCTCTGTGAATCTAAGATCTACGTAGGGCTAGCCAGGGCCATACATGGAGACCTTGTCTCAAATTTTAAAAAGAAAGGAAAGAAAAAAGAAACAACCCCCCCCACAGTATATGAAATTCTCAAAAAATTCATTAATAAAATTTTTGAAAAACAGATGCCGTGACTCATAACCAAACCTTGGGCAGAATGCAGGGAATCATGTGAAAGAAGGGTGAGTTAGTAAGACCCAGAGAGGACAGGAGCTCCACAAGGACCAAATATATCTAGACCCAGGGGTCTTTTCTGAGACTGTTTCTCCAACCAAGGACCATGAATGGATATAACCTAGAACCCCTGCCCAGATATAGCCCATCACAGCTCAGTATCCAAGTGAGTTCCTTAGTTAGGGGAACAGGGACTGTCTCAGACATGAACTCAATGGCTGACTCTTTGACCTCCCCTTTCCCCTCCCCCAGGGAGGAGCAGCCTTGCTAGGCCACAGAAGAGGACATTGTAGCCAGCCCTGAAGAGACCTGATAAGCTAGGATCAGATGGAAGGGGAGGAGGACCTCCCCTATCAATGAACTTAGAGAGGGGCAGGAAGGGGACGAGAGAGGGAGGGTGGGATTGGGAGGGAATGAAGGAGGGGGCTACAGCTTGGATGCAAAGTAAATAAACTGTAATTAATATAAAAAATAATAAAGAAAAAATTTTTGAAAGAAAAATAAAAATAAAGAGGTAATTAAATTAAAAGAAAGTTATGAATGTGTCCTAATCCTTATTAAAGAAAAATCTGGGTAAGAATGTTTATAGAAAAACAACCATGAAAAGAGATGGAGGAGGCTGCTACCCACAAGCGAAGGAGAGAGGCTCAGGAGGAACCCCATTGACATCCTGGTCTGGGATCCATCTTCTGGAAAGCAGCATTTTTAAGTCCCCTGAGCTTCTATAGCTGGTGCTGACTGACATGCTACCCTTTTCATAACTAAGAAGGTCAGTCTATATTTCTCAGTGTTTGAATCAAGGCTGGTCTTGTTACTTTGGCCAGCAGAAGTGATTCTGTCATAGCTCTGAACTCAAGTCTGCCATTACGGACCTCATCTGCTTCTGCCTGCTGCCTTTTTTTTTTTTTCTGTGAATAAGACTGTGTTTGTCTGTTGGAACCAGTGAGAAAAGTGGGAAAGAAACCATTTGTCCCAGCCAGGGCCCTAGGCTTGCTTTGTAGGTCTGACAAGATCTAAATGTATGGTCCTGGCTAGCCTGGAGCTCACTATGTAGACCAGGCTGACCTCAAATGCACAGAGATCTCCTTGTCTCTGCCTTCCAAGTGCTGGGATTGAAGATATATGCTACCATGCACAGGGTGAGGTCAGAGAGAAAGGGCAGTGGGGAGGCTGTTCCAGCTGTCCCATGAGAGATGGCAGGGTGGCTGCAATGCTGTGAGACTAGACATCATTCAGATCTGTTCAAAGTGAGGTGGTGGCACCTGCTGATGAATTGCAAGTAGGAAAGCAGAGGAATAAGATGGCCAAGGTTTCCACCAAGAGCATCTTGGTTGCCAGAGATGCCCACAAACTCTCCTGGCTGCAGGCCTAGCAGGCTGGGCTGTAGCTCTGGACAGAAACATGTCCGGGTTAAGTGGAAGGCCCTGGGCCAGCCCAGAACAGGAAGGTATATCCTGCTGTGGTGTACCATGGATCAGCTGCTTGGCGCAGCCACCATAGGGGAAGGAGGCCTATTTCAGGCCAGCAATACAGCTGCTGGATACAGGCCACTGATTGAAAAGGTGGACTAGCCAAGCCTCCTCAGCAGAAACCTAAGCCTGCTGTATGGGTCTTAAGCGACTATATGGCAGCCTCTGATGGCTAGAATGGCTCTTCACTTCCCTCTTATTGCCCTGGACCCAGTTGTACATTGGACTTTGAGCTTGGGCAAACTGTTCTGCAGAAAAGGCTTGTGAGCCTGGGAGATGGATGCTTCCCCACAGCCTGGCTTGCTGAGTGGACCAGGGAGAGAGAGTGAGTGAACCTGACTTCTCAGAAGATCAAATGGGTGTGCACACCTGGGGCCGGAAGTCTGGAAGAGGAAGTAGCTTGAAGGGCCTGTCCCATGTTCAGCTTTTTGCTCACTTCTTAATCCTTCCCACTTATCTTTTATGTATTTATTTCTTCCTTCAGTTTATTTGAGAAAAGTACACATGAAAGAAACAAATAACCACTGTGAAGAGAGGATAAGCCTCACTCTGGCCTGTGTCTCTCAGACCTACTGGCAATACTATGATGTGATGATTCCAGCCAGATATGCAGTGTGCACCCTTTAACTGACATTTATCTGGCACTTGGTATGTGGTAAATACCCCTACTATAAAAATTATTTGTGTGTAGATGTCCACGTGTGCATGTGTGTGTGTGTGTGTGTGTGTGTGTGTGTGTGTATGTGTGTAGGCATGTAGACAAGTGTCCACACTTTTTTGAGATAGGGCCTCTCACTGATCCTGAAGCTCACCAGTTTGGCTAGAATGGCTTCCATCAAGTCCCAGTGATCTGCTTCTTCCTCTTCAGCGGGAAGAAGTAGGAGTGAGCACTTTCTCCACATTCACCTTATTACAGACAGATATGCCCATACATATGACTTTAATGTAGGTGGATGGGATCCAAGCTCAGGTCCCCATGCTTGAGGGACCAGTGCCTTTCCAACTATCTCGACTGGTTGTTGGTTGGTTATCTGCCCTTGCAGGTTGTTTAGGGGGCAGGGTTGAGACACGGTCTGCTGTAGTCCAAACTGAGCACAAACTGTGGAACTGTGGCTGCACTTGAACTTCTTCTCTTGCTTCCTCCACTTCCCAACTACTAGATTCACCAGATTGTGCCACCACATCTGGCTCACCCTTGCCACTTTTGACCCATGCATCTTGAACTAGTTCAAGGTCCCAATCCCTTGGACTAAGAAGTGTAAGACTTCCTGATGCTGATACCCGAGGGTTAAGACACTTGGAACTGAGCCTGGAACACTTTTGAGGATAATTGGGATTGAGGATCCAGCACCTTGTGTGAGAAGCTTCTCTTCTCGTTGCCTACTCAGATTTCCATCGGGGTAAAAATGCCCCTCTCTGCTTATTTCCTGAGCCAACCTGTGCAGCTGCCCTACACTTCCTTTGGACACAGCTTAGCCCAACACCATATCTACCTGTTCTATGGGCAAGGTAAGGGTCTTCCATAATAACCCTGTTTCCTTGTGCAATCAGCAGAGTGTGCCAACCTCTGGGTTGCTCTTAAACCCACAGCATTAGGTGGAGGTCTGAGCCTGGTCTTGGGTACAGCTGGCCCTTTGGGAGGTTACATGCTGTACTCAATTTCCTCTGATGTAAGTTTACCCACACCATCATTTCCTCTTCATCTTCTGTCTTCTTAGTACCCTGTCTACACCTGAGGCCTACAAGATGCTGACCAATGCAGAAAAAGTCTCAGAAGTCAGGCCCTCACAGAGGAAGGAAATGTGAATATTGTAAAGGCCTCGAAGCAAGATGACAGTGTATAAAGCAGTTATTATGCCCAACTCATTCAATAAATAAATAGTTAATTATAATTAAAAAGGAGACATTTAATAGAATTGCCCAAAGACTAAGCAAGGAAAACACCGTTTATAAAATGGAATACATCCGTGCTGCTCCATCCTACTATCACTTTATTTTAAATTTTTATGTGTGTTGTGTTTTGTTTTGTCTGCATGTATGTCTGTGCATCACATGCATGTGTGGTGCTCATGGAAGTCTCAGAAGAGGGTGTCAGATTTCAGTGTGAGTGCCGAGGCCCTAACGGGTGCCCTTACAAGAGCCACAATTGTTCTTAATCATGGATATCCGTCTCTCCAGCCCCTGTTTTTTGTTTGTTGGTTTGCTTTTGTTTTTGTTTTTGAGACAGGATCTCAAGCAGCCCAGGCTAGTCTTGACCCTGCTATGTAACACGTCTCTCTTAAACTCCTGATCCTCCTGCCTGTGCCTCTCAAGCACTCAGATTGGGAGTGTGTTCTACCATGCCCAGAATACCACTCTCATTCTTAAAATATCAGTAGAGGGCCAGAGGTGGAGCCCAATGACTGCCTAGTGTGTGCAGAGTTTCATTCCTAGTGTTTAAAAAATGAAAACAACACAACAGCAGTAGCCAACCCACTGATTTCCATAATTATCCACAAACTGCCCAGCATGCTGTCAGTGCTTTTGAAACAAATGAATTTTTTAGTTTGATGTTGGTTTTGTAAATAATGACAGGCTAAATCATGGTTGAATCAAGAGGTTATTCTCTGGCCTCAAATAACCTGCCCATCATTCTGGGCCTCTGGGGGACAGGAGGCCAGTGTGTGCCAAGGCAGAGGTTGGTGACAGGCAAAGCTAGGCTTGCCCCTATCATCTTGGCAAGAGTCACCATTTCTGCAGAGTGCAAAGTTTTAGAAAAAAACAGGTGTGAGGCATAGTTCGGTAGTATAGCATTTATCTAGCCTGTGAGACCCTGAGTTCCAACTCCAGCACTGGAAAACAATAAAGCCAAAACCAAACGGACAAAAATAACCACCAATTTGGAAATAAAAATGGACTGCCATTTTGAAGCCCGCTTCACATGTGCATGTGGGAGAACTGAAGAACAGAAGGAAAGGGACATGTTTAGAGTTACAAAGTAAGGTTCTGTTGGGGCAGGAACATGGGTCTGTGGATCCCTAGTTCTCTCCCTATTTCCAGCACTTGTCATCTCCACACTCAATGCTGTCTCCAACTTGAGAGTCCCGAATGCGCAGGTATTGAGCTAAGGAGGTACAGTAATCAGCCTAGGCTAGAGAACTGCTGGAGAGGCGTCACTTCGCTTCATCTGCACAGGTGGAGATTGTGACCACAGGTCACCTTTTTGACAGTACTTCCCGAAGTCCAGTGGGTCAAGAGCCACAGCCATGACGGGCTGGGATAGAGACAGGAGGGATGGAGGCCAGCTTTCTGCTTGCAAAGTCCTGGATCTTCCCTGAAGCTCCAGCTTCTGGAGCCCAGAACACACGGTGTGCTGGCTATAAAGCAAACAGACCTCAGTAACAGGTGAGTCCCTCTGTACCGTGTGGTCGTTGCACCATGGTGCAGCTAGGTGCAGAGGCGACTGATCTGCTATACTGTCTTTTGTAAATCCCACTTATTTTGCAGGATTTTTAAATCCCACTAGCTACCCCCATATCTTTTTTTTTTTCTTTTTGAGATGGGGTCTCATGTATCCCAGTCTGGCCTTGAAAACTACCTTAAACTTCTGGTTTTTCTTCCTCCATCCCTAAAGTACTGGGGTTACAGGCATGGCCATGTGGTGAAAATTGAGCCCCACCAGAACCAACTGAGCTAACTCCCAGTCCCTCACGCCTCTTCTCAATCTGTCTCTACTCTCTTTGTGGCTGCATCCCATGTCTGTCTCCTTAGTGTGCTGAACATAACTTACTACATCACTTTAAAAACTTTAAGAAACTTTTTAAAAGTTTTTTTTTTTAACTAAATTTTGTCTGTTTTGCCTGAATATATGTCTGTGTACTACATGCGTGCAGAGCCCATGAAGGCCAGAAGAGGGCATAGGATACTCTGGAGCTGACGTTACAGACCTTTCAAACTCGGGTCCTTTGGAGGAGCAGCAAGTACTATTAACCACTGTACCGTTAAAGCTATCTCTCAAAAATCCTCAGAAACTTTTTAATGGTCTCTGAATAAAGTTAGAGATGCAGGCACATTGTTTAAAAGCCAAAGCCTCAGTTTCCCCAACTACAGCGTGGGTAAAAGGCTATGGTAGGCTTCACAAAGTCTGCTCCGTGCTGCTAGGACCTGAGAGAACTTCACAGTTACAACGCTCCACCTCCTACCCGGCCCGCCCCGTTTTGACAGCGCTTGCACGGAATCCTCCGCCTTCCAGTTGTCTCGGCCGGCTCTGAGCGATCGAGGACTCGGCGCTCTACCTCCCTGTGTCAGTCTGTTTTCCGGTTTCCGCCCGGCGCGTCTGCCGAGCGCCGAGCCGCCGATGGCGATGGCCGCCGCGGGTCTCTGAGGAATCTTGGAGGCCCGGAATCGGGGCTGGAGGTCGAGAGTAGTCTGCCAGCCGCCTGTCGGGAGCGGCAGGGCGTGGGAGGGTGTCTTCCTGCTCCGAGCCGCCACAGACAGCGCGGCGGTGGCTGAGGTGGGTGTGACGTGTAGCTTGAGGCGACGAGGCGGTGGGGAGATGGAAAGCTCTGCGGGCCTCAGCAGCGCGTCTCTGCTCGCGATGAGTTGCGTGGCACCCGCAGAGTCGCGGTCCTGCGGGTGCTCGTGGCCGTGCGGACCTCTGTGGTGCGCTGGCTGTGTTCTTCACGCCAGTCGGGATGCCAGGGTTTTGCACGACTGGTTTTCTGGTTGCGGCATCAGTTTCGGTGGTTTGTGGTGGTGCATGATTAAGTGACTTTAAGTGGAAGCGTTCTGCACTTCGTTCATTCGTGGAGCCCTGTTATGCCGCTCCCGTGTGTGTGTGTGTGTGTGTGTGTGTGTGTGTGTGTCAGACACTGCGCCAGACCACCGAGTTCTGGTGGTGATGGCGAAAATCACAGGCCATCCTCAATGGCTACGGTCGTGTATTATTTAGTCACTTCACTTGTGTGCAAACCACGGCACCCCAAGTCAGCTCTTGTGAAGGCAACTTGGCCGGAGCCTGCCTTGAATAAGGGGCGTTTTTCTAGGGTGAGATTTGAACTGCTCTGTGTGGCCAGGGTGAACAGGGACAGCTTCTGTTTGACGTTTGCTTAGGGATGAGTGCAGGGGAGGAAGAAGCGTCACTCTTAGAGGATCCTGTCAGCCACTGGCTGGAGAGAGAACAGGTCCGACCTGGCGCTGGCTGTTTCAGTGATGCCTCAGATGCCTTTTTGGGCGGGTCTGCATGTATGTAGTCACCAAATTTACTTACTTATTTTCGAGACAGGGTCTCACTATTAGCCATGTCTGGCCTGGAACTTGCCACGTAAACCAGGCTGGCCTCAAACTCAGAGGTATCTGCCTCTGCCTCCCGGAGTGCTAAGATTAAAGGCCTGCACCTCCACGCCTGTCATGATTTCTTAATTAAGGGAAACAATGGGCATCTGGTGTCCCATTTACTTGTTTTCTGAGTTGCTGCCACTCTTCAGCTTTGAGGACCGGATGGTACCCTCCTCAGTGCCTTCTGCAGCACACTACAGATCTAGCTACACAAACTCTCCCAACTCTGTGTTGTGATTTGTGGCCCCCAAGGTCCTGGAGACATTTCTTTGTTTCTGTAATTTTTGTCCCTGTTCTCTATGGTTAGGACTCTTTCAAGGTCACATTAACAGTGACTTTGCTATGGTCCAATAAGACAGAAGATATAAGTTATTAAGCCCTGAAATATTTAAGAATAAAAATTTTCTTTTGAAGCATAGAAAACATTAGACTTGTGGCCCCACTTTTTCTAACTTATACAATCTGGTATGCTCATCAATTTACTGCAAATGAAAAATGTAATTTTCATTAATTTTATCCAGCCATCCGTCTAAACTAAGAGACAATTTCTTGTTATGTTGGCCAGGCCAGTTTTGAATTCCTAGGTTCTGAGGATCCTTCTGCCTCAGCCTTTCAAGTTGCTGGAACTGCATGCACCTATCACCAAGCTGCATTGATTTTACTGATTTTTTTATCTTAATTTTTTTTAAAAGCATATTTCTTTTGTGTGAGGGGGCATCCATATGAGTGTGTGGAGGCTAGAGGACAACTTTCAGAAATATAGTCTCTTCTTTCACTTTTATTTAGCTTCTGGTGATCAAACTCAAGCTCGTTGGCAAGTGTGCAAAAGAAACTTTTGTTCCCTTGTTTCAGTTGTCTCGGAGGCTTACTGCCTCCTTTTGCTAACCTAGGCCTAGTCCTGGAAGCTTGTAGCCTCTGTACAATCTAACCTAGGTCTAGACTGTTTTCAGCCTCTGAGACTTACTGCTTTAATAAGCCCACCCTTTCTTGTTCTTACTGAGTTCTGGGCTGGCTGGTTCAACTCAGCAGTTCTGGCTCAAATTCCTCTGCCATCTGACTTATTCAGTCTGGCTTCTCTCTCAGCCCCTATATTGCTCTGCTTGGTCTCAAACTAACTTCACCAATCTGCTCTAATCTCCTGGCTCTTCCTCATTCTCTGGGTCATTTGGTCTTCATCTGAGTTCTCTCTTCAACCTGTCTTTCTATTACTGTCCCAGTAAAACTGTCCCTCTCTTTCTCTACATTGCCCCTTAAGTAGCTTCTCTTTCTTCTTGTGAGAGTTGGGAGTATCTTACTCTGTCAAATCTTTCTCTGATTCATCACTTTCTTTTAAAAAAAATGTATTTGTTTTCTATACATTTGTTTTGGTTTTGGTTGTTTTTTTGCATGCATATATACCTGTGTGAGGGAGTTTCATCCATTGGCATTTTGAGTTACAGATCACACAGTTGTGAGCTGCTGTGTGGGTGCTGGGAATTGAACCAGGGTCCTCTGGAAGAGCAATCATGTTCTCAACCACTGAGCTGTCTCTCCAACCCCCTCATCACTTTCTTTTTCTGCCGCTCAGTTAGACATCACTTTCAAACATGGGTGCATCCTTCTAAAACTAATTTTACCATTATTGTTTGGGATTAAAGGTATGTACCACCACATCTGGACCTAAGCTTTTCATTACCTGAAACTTGCTCTGTACCAGGCTGGCCTTGAATTCAGGCAAGTTAGTATTCCAGTCAGATCACACAGACCTAGAAGGTCTTTGCTTGTGATCTCCTGCTAGGGCAGCCATATTCTGGCTTAAAATTCCTCTACACAAGTCCCTTTACACTGAACTATCTCTCTGGCTCTTGACCTTTTTGTTTTGTTTTGTTTTTTAGATTTATTTATTTTACATATATATGAGTACTCTATCTACAGGTCATGTGCATACCAGAAGAGGGCATCAGATCCCAGTATAGATGCTTGTGAGCTACCATGTGGTTGCTGGGAATTGACCTCAGGACCTCTGGAAGAGCAGACAATGCTCCTAACAGCTGAGCCATCTCTCAAGCCTGCCCTTCCTTCCTTCCTTCCTTCCTTCCTTCCTTCCTTCCTTCCTTCCTTCCT